>NC_025994.2:90540877-90840877 GCF_000442705.2 Elaeis guineensis | reverse complement strand
ACAAATTTGATAGTAAGAGCAATTTCTTCTTGTAGCAAGCAAGAGTGAAGGACGTGTTCATCCAACAGGAGTTGATTGATGCTCTTTTGTGCGAGGAGAAGCTAACCACCATGGAGGGGAGGGATTGAAAACGGCTACAGATATAGGCGGTGAGTACCATCCGCATGTACCTAGCGGATGAGGTAGTGATCCATGTGCTGAGCGAGACTTTTCCGACAATACTGTGGTCGAAGCTCGAAGAGTTATACATGGCGAAGTCTCTCACAAATACTCTTTTCCTTTGGAGGTAGTTTTACCAGCTGCAGATGGCTGAGAGACAGAGCATACAGGAGCATTTAAGCCACTTCCAAAAGATCCTCACCGACCTCCTCAGCATTGGTGAGAATGTTGAGGAAAAGATCAGGGCACTGGTTTTGCTGGCGTCGCTTCCCTCTTTGTATGAGTCCTTGGTGACTGCTCTTCTAGTGGGGAAGAGCACTATCAAGATGGATGAGGTCACCGCAGTGATACTCTAGAACGATGATCTCAGAAGGGAGAACCCAGTTTCGAGTTTAGGTGGTGGTAGCTCAGCTTTGGTGGCTTCTGGAGGAGTAGGAGGCGATAGACGGAGCGACAGGAGATTGCGACGAGGGCGGTTCAAGTCCAAGAGGGACTTGAGCAAAACCAGATGTTACCGGTGTGAGGAGTTGGGGCATCTAGTCAGAGATTGCCCTCAACTCAAAAATCAAATGGTGGCTGCTGTAGCGAGGACCGGCAGCGATTCAGATAGAGATGTCCTGAAGATATCTGACGAGGTATCTACTTTTTCCCATTAGTGGATATTAGATTCTGCATGCACCCATTATGTATGTTGCAGCAAGGAGCAGTTTGACTCCCTAGAGAACAGTGAGGGCACTATATATCTGCCGGATGGATCGAGCTGTGCGATCAGAGGCATTGGGACGGTCAGCTGGAGGACACATGATGGTACAGTGAGAAGATTGGAAGAGGTCCGATACATGTCCGATTTCAGGTGGAATGTTATCTCACTTAGCAGACTGGATTCGAGAGGCTACAGGACGGTAGCTGATGGAGGAATCCTGAAGATGTTACACGGCGATAGGATTATGCTGGAGGGGAAGAAGGGGAGCAGAAGACATTATTATCTGGCAGAGTGCCTAATGCGAGGTGGAGCTTCAGGAGCCAGATGGAGCCCAGAGCGAGGTGGAGCTCCAAGTGGAGGTGGATCGAGCACGAGACAAGAGACTCGAGAGGATGAGAAGCGGCGTCGCAAGGTAAGATTCCTATTGCTGTAGGATGATGCCTCGAAGAGATCTCAGGTCAGGAGGAGCACAGCATACGATGGAGATATGATCGAGCGGTCTGATTCGACTCTTATGTTTGCCCGTCCATGATCAGTAGGCGATTGTCCTAGGGCATAGGGGCGAGGAGATCCAGAAGCTCTCGAAATTAGGAGGAGGTCGAATATCAAGTCGAGGTGGAGATTGTTAGGATTTGACATCTCGGGATTCAATTCACATTGAGCCCACAGCGAGGTTTGCGACGAAAAACAGAATCCAACGAGATCAAGATCACCCCAAACGGAACTCGGATTGAGGAAATACGTGCTTTTGAAGTTTGCACAGAATCTGAGGTGACGGAGGACCGCCGGCGGCGGGCCGGTGGAGTGGCGATGGCGTGGCCGCAGGAGGCGGGACGCCGCTCAGCGCGCGACAGAGCTCGGGCCAGGGGCACAAGGAGCGGCCTGGTGCGAGGCGTGCAGCCCAGGCGCGGGAGCGTGGCCCGGCGCGGGCGTGTGCGCGGGGCGCGGCCCAAGCCTGCACGTGCGGGCTGGCCCAGGTGCCGCACCTGGGCCTGTACCTCGGTCCACCATGGACCGGGTGATCAACGGCCCAGCGTGTGGACCGCATGGGCATTTCCCATGCATTTTGCATGATCCACGGCATTATTTCGTGGATCGGTCACGATTAGACGGCTCTGGGAGGCTTGCGGTCTTGATCCAACGGTCGGAGAGATTTTTAAGCTTGATTAGGATTCCTAATCCTAATCTAAGAGGTGTTTAAGGCCTTTAAAAGGGCCTGCACAGGGAATAATGGCTTTAGTGGTAGTCGTGGCTTGATTTTTCTCATAAAAAACCCATGAGGCCTGTGGATATGCGGCGCGAAGATCAGAACCCAAGAGAAGAGAGAGAGCCGTACGTTGGGAGAAAAAGAACAGGGCTCTTGGACAGCGGACAGCGATCGCTTCAGAGGTTCAGGGGAGTCTTCCAAGAGAGAGAGTTTTTATAAGGGAGAACTTTCTGTGAGGGAGAAATTGGGTGTACGAGGATTGAGGATGAGATTTCTCTTTATAATTTTTTTTTTTATAATAAAATTTATATATCTCATAGAGATGAATCTTTTTATAACTGATCCATGTATTTTGATTATTTTTTATTTTTTTTATATTATATGATACCGAAAAAATTTTAAGAGATGATGTCCTAATCAGATATCCACCCAACAAAATCACTGGGTTCATCGTTAGACGGATAGACGTAGCTGTTAGGACCGAGTGAACAGGGACAAGTCGGTTCATCATGGAGAGTCATCTCCACCGACGGCCTTCGAGTCTATCACAAACACGCCATGACGTTGGAATAATCCGAAACCACCAGCGGCCGTCCCAAAACTGGTATCTCTAAATATAATCTTTCAAAACGAGGAAAGAAAAAATAAAAAATAAAAAATAGTTGCTCCGCATCTTCTCCGTTCATAAATTTGTTTTGGAGCAACACCCAGGATTTGAACCCTGGTTGCTCTGTCCCCCCTCCTTCTTATGTTGCAAGTCTTCTTTTCTGGGTGCAGATTTGTTGGACTTCTTGGCTTGCAACCCACGAAGTTTAGAAAATTACAGGCTGCCTGCCACGTTTGAAAATCTCTGTCTCCATGCAGAGTAAACGGAACAGGGGAAAAAAGGGGAAATTTCTTCGTCTTCCTTCCCCTCCTCCCCAATCTCGATGCTTCCTCGCTGGAGAGCATGGCCATCTTAGCCTCATCGACTGCCTCTCCGACCCTTCGTCCCAGCTTCCCCGAAGTTTGCATCATCTAGTCCCTGGGATCAGGAGGAGTCTGTGGGAGGGTAACAAGAGGAGGGTTCACTGATAAATTCTTGACGAGAAATGAGAGAGCCTGAATGCAAACTGTGACATGGATCCACGGAAGAAACGAAGGTGTGGGAGATACAGATGATGGGTCACGGTGTGTCCGTAGGTCAGATTTGGACATCAAAATGCTTAAATCTACTGCAAGTAATCCAACCGAGACAAACAATTCAGTCTTGGTTTATATACTTAATTTTCAACTTATATAATATAGAATCTCTTAAAACGAAGGGTTCGCAGTGAGATTCCATATCACCTATGTAGCCACGAATAACTTTTTCACTCAAAAAAAAATCTGCACCCCTTCTTTTTCATTCCCATTACCCTTCTTCCGGACAAAAAAAAAAAAAAAAAAAAAAAAAGCCATTACCCTCCCCTGAAGTCGTTAGGTGTCAGCTCCTCCCTCTCCTCTCCCTGCCTGCTACCTTGTGACCCCCCACTGAACCTCGCATATATATCCCTTCTGTATAAGTCCCAGGTTCTCCAGACCAAAACCAGCAGGACAAGAGCCCCAAACACCGTCGCCGCTGTGATAATGAGGAAGGTGAGCTTATAGCACCGCACCCCCATGCATGTTAGTGACTTCTGGGAAGACTGCAAGAGCTGCAAATTCTGCTTGGCCGCCTCTCTGTCATAGAGGTACCCGGCGACCCTCACATTTAGTACATATGTCCCGATTGAGCTAGCCATGGGTAAAATATTGTACAGAGTGGAGTAGTACTTGAGACCGAACACCTCCGATAAGATAGCAAAGAACAATGGCATCTCTGCTCCGAAGCACGAGCCGATGATCACCGAAGCAATGTACAGGGCGCTGGGGACACCGAAGGCGATGAGGAGGTGGCCGGCACACGAGAGGAGCAGGACTATAGTGAGCATTAAAGGGCGGGGTAACTTATACTGTTCCAGAAGGATATCGGAAGCAAAACCGGCGGCCACCCTCCCCCCAAAGTTCCATATGCTGATGAGGGAGACAAAGGTGCCGATGGTCTGGGATGAGTAGCCTAATGACTCCCCAATCTGACCCATGTTATCAATGGCTGTTAGAGTGCCACCAATGCCACAAATCATCCCAATGAAGAGTACCATCATGTCTATACTTACTAAGGCTTGTAGAATGGAGTGGTCCTCACCCTTCCGAGGAGTCCTGAAGATGTTAGTGATATAAGATAGCATAGAAGAGGTTGTTGTCGGTACGATGGATGGAGCTGCGGGCAGCAGTGGTGGTTGGGGCGTCGATAGAGCTTCTGTAAGTGATGGAGAATTTTGGAGCAATTGCTCCTTTGATTTGTGGATTTTGAGCTCTTCTTTGATGACGATGGCAATAGGCAGTACAAGGAGGAGCACTTCGATGGCAGCGCTGATGCGATGCGCGGCAAGGGTGAAGATGACTTGTTTCTGGACGATGATCATGACCATGAGGTAGACGGCGAGGGCGACGGAGAAGCAGAGGAAATAGTAGAAGGGCTTGGTTGGGTCACCTGGCTGCTGCACCACCTTCAGGATCCGGATGGTGAAGAGGAACATAATGGTAACGGCGGTCGGGAGCCATGCGATGAGCAGCACCATGGATTTGGAGTCATCACCATAGAAAGCGAGGTAGAGCTGCGCAAAGATGGCTCCGCTAAGGCCGGCAAAGCCCTTGAGGAGGCCGAGCACGGTGCCGCGGCTCCCCGGGAAGTTCTTGAGGCAGGTGACGACCACGCCGGTGTTGCTGAAGGTTTGGGAATTGGCACCGATGCAAATATAGAGGCATACCTGCCAGAGAGAGGGGTGAGCGAGGCGGCCGGTGATGGCGAGGTAGATCATGAGGTAGCCGAAGAGGTTCATGACGGAGCCGAGGGCGAGAACAAACCAAGGAGGGGCGACCTCATAGATGAGACCGGCGAGGATGCCGACGCTGGCGCCGAGGTCCTTGAAGAAGGAGACGGTGTTGAGCTGCCGCTGGTCGTAGCCGAGGGAGGACTTGATGTCCTTGGAGTAGATGGCGAAGACGTAAAGGGAGCCGGAGGTCGCATTGATGAGGAAAGATGCAAAGACTGTGAACCAACGGCCTCGGAGAACCTGGATGATCCGGTTTAATGGGTTGAACGCCATTGTTTCTCTCTCCAAAGCGCGCACAGAAAAAAAAAAGTGAGCCGATAGTGTGGAGGTATATGCAAAGGGAGATCACGCCATACGCAAAGTGGAGGATGAGGTGTCGATATTGAATGCTTACGCCTGTGGGGGCCATTGTGGATATTTTTGTGTGAGAATAGGGCAACTTAATCTGTTCTTTCTTATTTTACCTGTGGAGCTTGCTATTTTTTATAAAATAAATAAATTAAATCAAATGAGTATAATTACAGCTATAAAAATCAGCAAACAAAATATTTAACAACAAAATAAAAAGACATCCTAAAACCCTTTTTCCTACGGCTATATAAGATGCCATCTAATGGGTTAGCCCATTGTTTTTTTTTATTTTTCCTTTAAAATTCATGCTGGAGTAGAATCCTAATTCTTTTTTCAGCCGCTTAAAGTATCAATTCTTAGTCACTTACCACAAGTATTTTAAAGTATAGATATGATTTTTCTAAAAAAAATTTAGAATGGTAGAAGCTCATGCTGAAATCCGAGTGAGGCTTAGAGGACCTCATGTATTTTGGGTTCGGTGGTATAATCAAATCGGTTTACATTATGAAAACCTTAAAGCTTTCTGTATTGAATAAAGATAGTGAAGATAAGATCAACATGTATCTTGAACAGCTACAACATCAAATAAGATTGAAATCGAATCGGATATCAGTACATCTATATCCATATGTATTTTGTTTGACGAATACAAATACAGATACAGATATTATTTAGATACAAAAATTTATATCCATATTTATTTTAAACAAATACGAATATAATTTAGATATTAGAAGTATGGATATAATTACGAATATTACTTAAATAATTAAACTTTATGACTACAGAATCAAAGATATTACTAAATACATGATAAATCAAGTTAATAACGTGTTTATATGGTTGTATAATTCTCTTAAAAATTAATAAGTTCCATATAAAATTATAGAGAGTTACATATAAATTTGAATATTTGAAAACAGATTGAATAGTTATCTGTCCATATCTGTATCCATTTTTTTTTTATAGATATAGATACGGATATGAATATTAATCAGATATTCAAATTCTTATCTATCTGAATTGATTCGGGTATGAAAATGAATTCGGACGGATAATATCCATATCATTTTCACCTCTAACATCAAGGTATTTTCTAAGCTGTTTAATGTGAATTAATTTGATGGTTGCTTCCAAAGCTGCCTCAAAAATACTTTAACAACTCAAAAAATATAAATAAAATAAAGAAATTAAAAATCACTCGGCTGATTTCTTGTATTCTTATTGCTCCTGGCATCCTGAAAACCACATAAAAAGGAAAATGAACGGTGAGTGACCTTTTTGAGTGTTTTTTTCCGAATTAACAAGCATAGCGTTGTCTAGTTTTATAGGTCATGTAAAGTAACAATGATGAATTTAGTATTGTATACATTACGTATATTAGACTTTTCTAACAATAAATGGATCATCACATATTTGGGGGCCATAGCAATGAATTTAGTAACGGTTTGACTAAAAGACAATCATGATTTTGGTAACGTTTCTAAATTGTATTAAACAAAAAATTTATTAATACTATTAAATTAATACCAAATATAGAAATCCATTAATATTGATAAATTATTGATAACCAAATTTACTGATATATACTTAATATGGGGAGGGTTGTATCTTTAGCACAAAAAGACTCACGTTCCGTCATGAATGCGCCGTTCGTGGCACCAAAATTATCTGCGCGGCTGAATGAATGAAAGAGCTTGGAGTGCTTTCAAATCTATTGTGGGGGCGATGAAACAATGGATAAGATCAATCATTATGTGTGAATAATTTAACCTGGACCCATTTAATATATGCTTATCAAAATAAATGATTCTTTCGTACAAGTAAATTAGTATAAAATTAATGATATTTTTAAAAGAATCTGATATTAGTGAAAAATTTTATTATACTAACCCTACTAATATTCCAATTATTATATTATATTAATATTTTAATTTTTAATATATTTCTAATATCATAATCTTACTTAAAAAATGAGAGGATAACCACCAATGATTATGCTATATCGCATTTAAATGCCCATGAATATAATAAATTTTTTTAATTTCATATTATATATCATACTCTTATTATTTTATTATATTGATAGATATACAAATATTATTAGAATTTTATATAGTGATAATATATCATGACACTGAAATCAAAAATTTATTTTAGACTGTTTACACAAAGTGAAGGGCTGAGTGTTGACTACAAAGATGACTCTGACAAAAAAATTCAAAGGTAGGTATTTAGAGATCATGAAGACTAAAAGACTATTTCAAAGGTCGCATCGAATAGACAATCAGTGTAGACCATGTCGAAATAAGCCAGAGGGTTGGCATGACTATTGGTTTGATAACTATACAATGAATATACTTGGAGTGAAGCCCTTTGCCAGCATGCTCTGATGAATAAGAACGTTTTTTTTTTTTTGGCACTGGATAAAGACCTCAGAAGATAGTTAGATTGCCATGCTACACTCTAAGCTTTCTTCTGCAGAACTATAAGTTCTCATAGTAATTCTACATCAGCAAAGTCATTAATCTTATTTTTCACTTGTTCTGATATATTTTTCTTATCTTTCAGCACAAATTCGCCAATCATTATTATGTAATTCAGCCACTGCTTCATCTCTCTGTTCTAATGAACTGATTATTTTATATAACATAATATATTTATGAGAGAAGTGTCTCACTAATCTCATTTTCATCAAAAACAATTGACAGTAAACAACAAGGAGTTCAGACCAAGCATGGGAAATAACCCATATATCAAAATGGATAGTTATTGTGTGTGAAGGCAATTATTATATATAACTAATAAAATTGTGCTCTATATTAAAGCCATTTGACTCTTTAATAATCAAACAATTTAGTTCATTTATCTTATTTTTTTAATTTTTTTAATTCTAAAAATAGGTATAATTTAGTTTTTCTATCGTAGCTCTATATAATACCTCTTATTGTAGCCTCATGCTATACTCCTTACCATAACTCTGTATTACACTTTTACTATAATCTTAGGCTACAACCTTTCTACTATCACTCGCTATTTTTGAATCCTTTAAATAATAGTATAGTAGTGGCGACAGTTATTAATGGTCAATATTAGCGTTGTCAATAGAGTGGATTCAATATAGTTGGTGACCAAATTGAAATTGGATCTGAAATCCATCACATCTCGCTGAAATCAAAGTTAAAACTGAATGATTTTTGAGGTAAAATACCATCAACACCACCAAAAGAAAATTGCGAAATGAAAATCGAAATCGAAAAACCAAAAATCATTTAACTTTTTTATTCTTTTAAAAATTTTTATATGAAAATATCGGAATTAAAGATATCATCTGTTGGTGCAGAATTCCGTCGAAGCCGGAGAAACTGGAGCTGAGATGACCATGGCCGCCGTCGGGACCTGCAAGAGAAGTCTAAATTGGAGTTGGGGGTGCTCCGGCAAGACTCTCCGACGCTCAAGTCAGTACTCTGCTTCAACAGAAATGGAGTGCTCGAGCGAAAATTTTAGCAGAGTTTCGAAATAGAGTTGAGAGCTTAGAGAATAACGTATCTGGAGGGTCGCTTTTATAGACGGAGGAGCGTAACTGATTGACAGCGACGTCCGTAACCGCCTGGTAGTGGGCCGTTCGTGGCCGCGCAGAGTTTATTGCGGAGAGTAGTGGCGTCAGTGGGCCGTTCAGACCCACGTGAGGTTTGTTATGGAGAGTGGAGTGGTGTCCGTTGTCGCGACTTGCCAGAGAGTGGTGGGACCACATGGAATCTGTTAGAGAGAGTGGAGTGGGGTAGTGGCCATTGTCGTGACTTGCCAGAGAGTTTGGGCCTGTCAACTGAAGCTCGGCTGGGACGTCTGATGGAGCGGAATGGCTCTCTGTCCCTGCAATCTAGGAGAAGCTCGGATGTTTTCGAGGTTGTTGATGGGTTAACGGTTGTTGAGTGCCATTGGTGCTGCAGACGGGAGTCATCTGCTGTAGAAGCTCGGATAGGAACCGCCTATTGAAGAAGTCTGGTAGGAGTCCGATTGCTAGAGAAGTCCGTCTGAAATTTGCCTGATGTAGAAGCCCGTTTGAAGATTATCCGCCGGAGAAGTCCGGTTTCATGAAGAATCTGACAGAGGGTCGGCCGGCGGTGGACATCGGATGGCGTTGGGGAGGTTCGTCCGCTGGAGGAGTTTGGGGATCCTGTGGAAGTTTGGATGGCGTTGTTGAAGTCGGACTGACGCTATTGAAGGTTGATGGCTGGGGAGGTTTGGCAGACATCAAAAACGATCGGTCGTTGTGAAAATCTGGCTACTGGGGCCCGTCTGTTGTAGAAGTTCGTCCGGAATCCATCTACTATGAAAGATCGGACGGAGTCCGATTCTTGCAGAAGGCTGAAAGGAGGCCGTTTATTGTAGAGGCCCGATCGAAGATCGGTTGTCGTGGGAGCTCGGAGTAGTGACTTGGCTGGTAGAGCCTATCTCGTTGTAGAAGCTCGTCTGGGATCCGTCCACTATAGGAGCTCGGCTGAAGTCTGCCTGTGATAGAAGTTTGGAAGAAATTTGTTTACAGTAGAAGCTCGGATGGAATTCGCTTACAGTAGAGATCCGGAGTAGACCGCTCGTAGTAGGAGTTTGACTGAAATCTATTTCTCGTAGGAGCTCGGATGGAATTCGCTTATAGTAGAGATCCGGAGTAGACCGCTCGTAGTAGGAGTCCGGCTGAAATCCATTTCTCGTAGGAGCTCGGATGGAATTCGCTTACAGTAGAGATCCAGAGTAGACCGCTCGTAGTAGGAGTTTGGCTGAAATCCATTTCTCGTAGGAGCTCGGATGAAATTCACTTACAGTAAAGATCCGGAGTAGACCGCTCGTAGTAGGAGTTCGGCTGGAATCTATTTCTCGTAGGAGCTCGAATGGAATCCGGAAGGTGGTTGACCATCGTAGAAGCTTGGATGGAGTCTGATTACTGTAGAAATCTCATCGTCAGAGAGGCTCGGATATTGATGAAGTTTGAAAGAAGTTCGGAGTAGGGTCGTCCGCGGTCGGAAGAAGTCTGGAAGGGATTCGGAGAATAGTTGATCACTGTAGAAGGTCGGCTGATAGTGAAGCCCAAAGAGCTTTTGGAGCGGCCCGATAGATGAATGGAGAAGCTCATTGTCGAAAAAATCCGGATGAAATTATGGAAGCTCGGACGGTCGAGGGAGTTCAAAAAGACGCCACACAAGGTCGGATGCCGGAAAAGCCCTGGAGGGGTCGGCCTTTTGCAAACTTCGACTGGGGGTATTTTATACCCAACACTAGTCTTTCTACTTTCGAGTTCGGATTCCGAACGAAGGAAGTACAGAAAAATTTTTACAGTCGAAGTTGCCTCCCTCGATTTCTGCACTCGGTGGTTTTCAGATATTTTGATGTTTGGCGCGCTAATGCTGGAGTCTTTTCAAATCAAGGCGATCCGAAAAGACTTTTTCGGAATTTCCACTGGAGCACTGCTCTAGGTGCGGTGCAATAATGATCTTGTCAGCTATCAGTCATTTTTAGCCACCTGCCATAGTGAGTGGGACACGCGGCAAGCGTAGGTCGGCCAGAGAAGATCCGCAATCATTATTGCATCGGACCCCGGGGGTTATTTAAACACATCCTCTTCCTTCAGGGGTTTCACTTTGCCTGAGAGAATCCTTTGGTCCCCTCCTCTTCCTTGAGAGCTCCAGCTTCTTTTAGCGTCTTTCTTGGCCTTAGGCATCCTCCAGGTCGACTTCCATCATCCTTGTCGTCTTCCTGTACTCCTCGGGCCAACCTAGGTTAGTTCCAGAACTCCCTCTATTTTCGTGGCTCTGTTTCTAAGCTGTGCCGATTTTCTTTCGTTGCAGATATGGACGCGAGCGTGGCTTGAATGCTAGCCAAGAGTCTCGAGGTCCACAAGAAAAAAGGCGCTGCAACTTTCGGATCGGCGAAGAAGGCGAGGGTAGAAGAGACAGATCCGACCGTGCTTCGCCTTGATTGCCCAGAGCCCGCGCCTGTGGCACATCTTCGACCGCGAGTACTTTCTACTCCTGTTGTTGGGTATAAATTATCCGCAGTCGAAATCGACAGCAGAACGACTCCGCCCGGACTCCTACGGGAGCCGGGCTCCTCCTTCAACAGCAAAACGGCTCCGCCCGGACTCCTACGGGAGCCGAGCTCCTCCATCAACAGCAGAACAGCTTCGCTCGGACTCCTACGGGAGCCGGGCTCCTCCATCAACAGCAGAACGGCTCCGCCCGGACTCCTACGAGAGCCGGGCTCCTCCATCAACAGCAGAACGGCTCCGCCCGGACTCCTACGGGAGCCGGGCTCCTCCTTCAACAGCAGAACGGCTCCGCCCGGACTCCTACGGGAGCCGGGCTCCTCCATCAACAGCAAAACGGCTCCGTCCGGACTCCTACGGGAGCCGGGCTCCACCATCGACAGCAGTTGCAGCTCCGCCCGGGCTCCGCTCTCGGTACCAATTGCAGGAGGAGCCGAGCCCTAAAAGAGCCGAGCCTTAAAGGAGCCGAGCCTCATCCCTGACGTCAACGACTACAACCGCAGGCAGACTCCTCCCGGACTCCTACAAAGGCCGAACTCCGACCGCTGCCGAGCCTTGATCAACAGATCTGTGTCCCCTGGCAGATAACAATAACTGCCATGATCCTGTTCCACTTCCTGTAGCGGATTCCACGCGGCTCCACCTCCCCCTACGACAGGTGCGGCACGATCCCACTACTCTCTGACAGGCTGTGTCGACAGCTATGATGCTGCTCCGCTCCCTGCAGAAGGTGCTGCACGATCCCACTACTCGCTGACAACTAGCAGTAACGGACGCCGCCCCACTACCTGCAGCAGGCCCTATGTGGCGGGATATGATGATGGCCACGTGTCTGCTCCATTATCTTTCGCAATCAATTTCCCTGACCATGGGCGGCCCACTACCAAGCGGTTGCAGACGTCGCCATCAGTCCGTTGCTTCCCCCGCCTATAAAAGGGGGGGGACTCAGATACATTATTCTTTAAGCTCTTTTGCCTTATCTCAAAACTCTGCTAAATTCTCCGTTCGAGCACTCCATTCTTGTTGAGGCAGAGAACTGACTTGAGCGTCGGAGGGTCTTGCCGGAGCAACCCCACCTCCGGTCTAGACTTCCCTTGCAGGTCCCGGCGGTGACCGCGGCTTCCTCAACTCCAGCTTCTCCGGCGCAGACGGATTTTTGCACCAACAGGATTGGCGCTAGAGGAAGGGGGGCTGTCTTCGCAGCACCCTTGTTCTTGAAGGAGCGCTCAACGGACCCGCTTCCGGCCATCTTTTCCGGCACCCAATCCTCTTTTTCTCATCCGATGCCCTCCCGTGAGGTTTCCGCACAACTACCTCCGGCTATGGTTGATGATAAAGGGTGGCCGGATGACCAGCCTTCGCCGGATTTCGTCAACGTCATCTCGGGAGAATCCCGGCCGGAGGCAACCAGCACATCAGCTGCACCCCTCAAGCGGCAAAAAGTTGAAGAGCCCATAGCCTTCACTGAAGAAGACGCCCAGGGAGTCCAATTCCCTCATAACGATGCGGTCGTAGTTTCCTTGAACATAGCAAATTATGATGTCCGTCGCATTCTCGTCGACAATGGAAGTTCGGCCGACATCTTATTCTACAGCGCCTATTCGAGAATGGCCACTCTTGGCGGTCGTCTAAGACCGATGTGCTCTCCCCTGATAGGGTTTACTGGTGACGCCGTTCCGACGGAAGGAATGATAGCTCTAACTGTGACCGCTGGTCAGCATCCAAAGCAGTCCAGAGCCCTGGTGAACTTCCTGGTGGTAAAGGCGCCGTCTGCCTACAATGCAATTCTCGGCCGACCCGGCCTCAATGCCCTTAAGGCCGTTGTTTCAACCTACCATTTGAAGTTGAAGTTCCCCACTGACAAGGGGATTAGAGAAGTTCGGGGAGACCAAGCGCTAGCCAGGCACTGCTACAATATTGCCCTGCAAAGAAGCGATCAAGCGGACCTCTGTCCAGTCGACGGGTTGGATGCGCGCGACGACCTCACTGAAGAGAGGGGCGGCCCGATCGAGGACTTAATACCAATCCCTTTGAATGATGGGAATGCGGAGCACGTGGTGTTAATTGGCTCCAACCTGGAGGAGGAGGTGCGAACGCATCTCGTGAATTTTCTCCGAAGGAATGCGGACGTTTTCGCATGGGTCCCGGCGGATATGCCGGAGATTGAGACAGAAGTCATGGAGCATCATCTGGCGGTCGACCCTAAACATCGGCCAACAAAAGAAAAAATCCGGAGTCATGCCCCGGAGAGGCAGAAGGCGATAGCCGAGGAAGTGGATAAACTTCTCAAGGCCGGATTCATCAAGGAGGTCAATTATCCAGAATGGATCTCCAATGTTGTCTTGGTCAAGAAAGCAAACGGCAAGTGGAGGATGTGTATCGACTTCAAAAAGCTGAATAAAGCTTGCCCAAAGGACAGCTACCCCCTTCCTAGAATCGACCAACTGGTGGACGCTACCTCGGGCCATGAGCTTCTCACTTTCATGGATGCATTCTCCGGCTATAACCAGATTAGAATGGCATCGGAAGATGAAGAAAAGACTGCTTTTATCACTAATCGCGGCCTTTACTGCTACAGGATTATGCCATTCGGCCTCAAGAACGCGGGTGCAACCTATCAACGACTGGTGAACAAAATCTTCAAGGAGCAGATCGGCCGAAATATGAAAGTTTATGTGGACGATATGCTCGTGAAAAGCAAGTCTTCCGGGAATCATGTCACCGACCTCGAAGAAACCTTTGGCACTCTTCGAAAGTATAGAATGAAGCTGAACCCAACCAAATGCGCCTTTGGGATAACCTCGGGGAAGTTCCTGGGCTTCATGGTATCAGGGCGCGGGATCGAGGCCAATCCGGAGAAAATCCGCGCCATCCAAAATATGATTGCCCCAAGATCGATCAAAGAGGTTCAGTGCCTCACGGGAAGAGTTGCGGCTCTCAATCGCTTTGTCGCAAGGTCGGCCGAGCGATGTCTGCCCTTCTTTCAAACTCTCAAGTAGCCGAAAAACTTCTGTTGGACCCCTGAATGCCAACAGGCATTCGAAGAGTTGAAAAGCTATCTTGGCTCACCCCCGCTGCTGGCAAAGCCCGAGCCCAAGGAGGAATTATTTTTGTACCTGGCGGTCTCTCCCACAGCCCTTGCAGCCGTCCTTGTTAAGGAGGAAATGAAAGTCCAGCGACCGGTCTACTACGTTAGTCGCGTGTTGAGGGACGCCGAGATCAGGTATACTAAATTAGAAAAACTGACCTACGCCTTGTTGATTGCAGCTCAGAGACTCCGACCTTACTTTCAAGGGCACACGGTGACGTTACTCACCAACCAACCGATCAAGGCGGTTTTACACCGAGCTGATATCTCCGGAAGAATGGCGAAATGGGCCATCGAGCTCACAGAATTCGACATCAACTACAAGCCTAGACCGGCGATAAAAGCCCAAGTGTTGGCGGATTTCATAGTAGAATGCACCATCCCCGAGGAGGCCGAACCCGGGCAAAACAAAATCGACGACCTGAGGACTCAACCGAACTCCCCCGACGAAGAAGCCAGTTCGTCCGATGACTTTTGGACCCTCCATGTGGACGGATCGTCCAACATGGCAGGCGCGGGTGCAGGCCTGATCTTGACCAGCCCGGAGGGAGTCATTGTGGAGTACGCTCTGCATTTCAAATTCCCCGCAACGGACAATGGAGCGGAGTATGAAGCTCTGATCGCAGGGTTGAGGATCGCTAAGGAGCTTGAAATAGGTCAGCTCCGGGTGCACAGCGATTTCCAACTTGTGGTAGGGCAGGTCAGCGGGAGCTTTGAGGCACGGGAGGACAGTATGGCCAAATATCTTGAGAAGGTGAAGGAGTTCATCCCTGCCTTTGGCAATTTCGACATCAGGCAAATTTCAAGGTCGGAAAACACCAGAGCCGATCTTCTCTCCAAACTGGCGACATCGGTTCCGGCCGAATTGCCAAAAAGCATCCTCTTTGAAGTTCTAAAGCATCCGAGTACGGAGGAGCCGCGACTCGTAATGGAGATCGACCATGAGCCCAGCTGGGTCGACCCGCTAATAACCTATCTTAGAGATGGGATTCTCCCCCAGGATGCGAAAGAAGCCCGAAAACTCCGAAATCAAGCCTCCCGGTACATCCTTTATGAGGGCAAATTATACAAAAGATCGTACTCCTTGCCTCTCTTGAGATGCCTCCGACCCTCAGAAGTTGACTACGCTTTATGGGAAGTGCACGAGGGAGCTTGCGAAAGCCATTTAGGTGCCAGATCTCTATCCCACAAGCTACTCCGCCAAGGGTATTACTGGCCAACAATGCACCATGATTCAATTGAATATGTCAAAAAATGTGATCGATGCCAGAGATACACCAACGTCCAGAGACAACCTGCTGCCGAGCTTACACCCTTGAGCGCCCCATGGCCTTTTGCGCAATGGGGAATGGATATTCTTGGCCCCTTTCCCATGGCATATGGTCAGAGGAAATTCCTCCTTGTAGCGATCGACTACTTCACCAAATGGGTCGAGGCCGAGCCACTAGCCAAGATCACAGAAGCGAAAGTGCAAGATTTCGTCTGGAAATCGATCGTGTGCAGGTTCGGTTTACCTAGAACCCTCATCACTGATAATGGACGGCAATTCGCGGGAGCCAGATTTGCTGAATTCTGTGAAGACCTAAACATCTCCCACAAATTCACATCAGTGGCCCATCCTCAGGCGAACGGCGAAGCCGAGGTAACAAACAGAACCCTTTTGCAGGGTATTAAGACCAGGCTCGAAAGAGCAAAAGGGACTTGGACAGACGAACTTTATCATGTACTATGGGCTTATCGGACCACCCAGAGGTTGCCTACAGGAGAGACTCCCTTTGCTCTAGCCTTTGGTACGGAAGCCGTCATCCCGATCGAGCTCAAGCTCCCGTCGGCACGAGTCGTGGCATTCGACGAACCCCAAAACGCGCAAAGTCTCAGAGCCAACCTCGACCTACTGGAAGAAAGGCGGGAGATAGCTCAGGTTCGAATGGCAGCCTACAGACAGAAAGTTGCCCGATATTACAACGCCCGAGTGAAGAACAAGGCATTCAAAGCAGGGGATCTAGTGCTCCAACGAGCTGCTGTCTCACAACCTCAGAGCCAGGGGAAGCTTGCCCCAAACTGGGAGGGACCTTATGAGGTCAAGGAAGTAGTCCGACCTGGAACTTATTATCTCAGGGAGCTCGGGGGAGCTGACCTCCCGCGACCGTGGAGCTCAGAAAACTTGCGGATGTACTACCAGTGATTTCGTCCTAATCAAAAAATGCGTGCCCATTTGTCTTAGGACAATTCAGGCAGGCGGTATCAAAAACGAGAGGGCAACCTTATAAAAGTCGAAGGCCCGGTTCTTTTAGACCGGATGGGGGGAGAGGCCTTACAACGCCCATATGTGCCCCCACAGCCCTGTTAGGGATAGGAGGAGAACCTCGCCCTAACTTGAGCAAAGTCGAAGGCCCGGTTCTTTTAGACCGGATGGGGGGAGAGGCCTTACAACGCCCATATGTGCCCCCACAGCCCTGTTAGCGACAGGAGGAGAACCTCGCCCTAACTTGAGCAAAGTCGAAGGCCCGGTTCTTTTAGACCGGATGGGGGGAGAGGCCTTGCAACGCCCATATGTGCCCCCACAACCCTGTTAGGGACAGGAGGAGAACCTCGCCCTAACTTGAGCAAAGTCGAAGGCCCGGTTCTTTTAGACCGGATGGGGGGAGAGGCCTTGCAACGCCCATGTGTGCCCCCGCAGCCCTGTTAGGGACAGGAGGAGAACCTCGCCCTAACTTGAGCAAAGTCGAAGGCCCGGTTCTTTTAGACCGGATGGGGGGAGAGGCCTTGCAACGCCCATATGTGCCCCCACAGCCCTGTCAGGAACAGGAGAAGAACATCGTCCTGACATGAGCAAAGTGGAAGACCCGGACTCCTACGGGAGCCGGGTCCCTACGCCAGGAAGACTTCGCCCGGACTCCTACGGGAGCCGGGTTCCGCCGCAAAAAAGACTTCGCCCGGACTCCTACGGGAGCCGGGTCCCTACGCCAGGAAGACTTCGCCCGGACTCCTACGGGAGCCGGGTTCCGCCGCAAAAAAGACTTCGCCCGGACTCCTACGGGAGCCGGGTCCCTACGCCAGGAAGACTTTGCCCGGACTCCTACGGGAGCCGGGTTCCGCCGCAAAAAAGACTTCGCCCGGACTCCTACGGGAGCCGGGTCCCTACGCCAGGAAAACTTCGCCCGGACTCCTACGGGAGCCGGGTTCCGTCGCTAAGAAGGCTTCGCCCGGGCTCCAACGGGAGCCGGGCCCTGCCATCGACAGCAACAAAGGCTTCGCCCGGACTCCTACGGGAGCCGGGCTCCACCGCCAACGACAGCTACAGGACAACTCCGCCCGGACTTCTACGGAAGCCGGACTTTACTTATGACTTTGATTGCAGAAAAACTCTGCCCTGGCTCTTACGAGAATCGAGCTACTCCAACTCCCGGAGGGCTTCTCCGTTCGGACTATCAAGGGGGCCGAACTTAGCCCCGACTTCAGCGGAGAAGAATTCGGGCGAACCTGACAAGTGGGTATCCCCGAACGGCACAAAAGCCGAAAAGGAGCTCGGCAAATGACGACCCCACGTGAACTGAAAAAGTCGCCGACGACCTTGGAACAACGTAACACAGACAAAGAGAACGAAAGGAAAATGAAGAAGTCCGACAGACAACTATTTAACACAAGATGCAAACAAGGTACTGAAATCACTTTTTCATTTAACAGAAGTACACATTACAGGATCCGGTGGGTCAGGAAAAAAGAAGATACATGTCATCGCAAGTATCGCGGGCACGGTTCGGGCAGGACGAACCGGAGACCGCTCCGAGCTACGAACTCCGTCTCTATCCTTCTCAATCGCATGCTCCAGTGCGTGTAACAGCTCTCGCCCATCTCACCTCATTCTGTTCCCGAGGTCCCAACCTTGGCAGAAAAGGGGTGGGGTAGATCCCCGGAGGCGGAGGGGGCAACGACGGCCGCCACCCGAGACGCTCCGGCAAGGTCGGCATGCGTTACTTCCTCCGCCCCCGCAACAAGTTCTACTGCCCCACCGTCAACGCCGACCGCCTCTGGTCTCTCGGCCCCGACGGCGTCAAGGATCCCGTCATGGCTTGTGACGTCTATTCTGCCCTCTTGACCGGTATCACCCCGCCTTGCTGCCCCGAGATTCGCGGGCAGAATAGCTTCCCCGACAGCCCCCGTTATTAAACCCCTGTTGTTGAAGGAATTCTTCCTTGGGCTCCCTCTAGAGCGACGGAGATTCTCACCGGCCGCCATTCTCCTTCTCTCCTTCCTCCAAACCCTAAGAATTCCCTCGAGGACAGCCTCCCAAGTAGATAACATGGTTTAAGGGAAGGGGACAGGGACTGGGGCGAGAGAAGCAGGGCTCTCAGATGAAAGAACAACGTCAGAATGAAGCTACGAAGGGGCCGATGGGTTTAAATAGCCGATGGATCCTGGCGCAGTTATGGCGGCGGGTATTCCTGGGCCAACCAAGGTGTGCCGCGTGGCGCGCTTATCCCCTTCACCACCATCGAGGGTTGACCGCTCACAAATTCCCGCAAAGCAACGCTTGGGATCGCATTCCAGCGGGGGTTCCGAAAAGACTTTTCAAGTCACCTTCACCAAAAAACGGACTCTGACGTGCGCGCATTAAATAGGGGTGGCAGTGCGCAGGATTCGAAGGGACGATTCCGGCTGCGCACATCTCTCTCTGCATACTTTCTTCGCTTGAAATTCAAACTCGAAAGTAGGGGGACTGGTGTTGGGTATAAATTACCCGCAGCCGAAATCGACAGCAGAACGGCTCCGCCTGGACTCCTACGGGAGCCGGGCTCCTCCTTCAACAGCAGAACGGCTCCGCCCGGACTCCTACGGGAGCCGGGCTCCTCCTTCAACAGCAGAACGGCTCCGCCCGGACTCCTACGGGAGCCGGGCTCCTCCATCAACAGCAGAACGGCTCCGCCCGGACTCCTACGGGAGCCGGGCTCCTCCTTCAACAGCAGAACGGCTCCGCCCGGACTCCTACGGGAGCCGGGCTCCTCCATCAACAGCAGAACGGCTCCGCCCGGACTGCTACGGGAGCCGGGCTCCTCCTTCAACAGCAGAACGGCTCCGCCCGGACTCCTACGGGAGCTGGGCTCCTCCATCAACAGCAGAACGGCTCCGTCCGGACTCCTACGGGAGCCGGGCTCCTCCATCAACAGCAAAACGGCTCCGCCCGGACTCCTACGGGAGCCGGGCTCCACCATCGACAGCAGTTGCAGCTCCGCCCGGGCTCCGCTCTCGGTACCAATTGCAGGAGGAGCCGAGCCCTAAAAGAGCCGAGCCTTAAAGGAGCCGAGCCTCATCCCTGACGTCAACGACTACAACCGCAGGCAGACTCCTCCCGGACTCCTACAAAGGCCGAACTCCGACCGCTGTCGAGCCTTGATCAACAGATTTGTGTCCCCTGGCAGATAACAATAACTGCCATGATCCTGTTCCACTTCCTGTAGCGGATTCCACGCGGCTCCACCTCCCCCTGCGACAGGTGCGGCACGATCCCACTACTCTCTGACAGGCTGTGTCGACAGCTATGATGCTGCTCCGCTCCCTGCGGCAGGTGCTGCACGATCCCACTACTCGCTGACAACTAGCAATAACGGACGCCGTCCCACTACCTGCAGCAGGCCCTATGTGGCGGGATATGATGATGGCCACGTGTCTGCTCCATTATCTTTCGCAATCAATTCGCCTGACCATGGGCGGCCCACTACCAGGCGGTTGCAGACGTCGCCATCAGTCCGTTGCTTCCCCCACCTATAAAAGGGGGGGGACTCAGATACGTTATTCTTTAAGCTCTTTTGCCTTATCTCAAAACTTTGCTAAATTCTCCGTTTGAGCACTCCATTCTTGTTGAGGCAGAGAACTGACTTGAGCGTCGGAGGGTCTTACCGGAGCAACCCCACCTCCGGTCTAGACTTCCCTTGCAGGCCCCGACGGCGACCGCGGCTTCCTCAACTCCAGCTTCTCCGACGCAGGCGGATTTTTGCACCAACACCTGTGAAAGGGGGAAGCCGTAGGGGGACTGGAAGAAGAAGTCAGAAAGAAGGGGAAATCCGATCTCAGAGAGAAGGTTATGCTTGCCGTCATTGTGAGGCAGCGGAAGCCATGGCGCAAAAAGGATGGCGTCTACATGTACTTTGAAGATAATGCTGGAGTAATTGTTAATCCAAAGGGAGACTGGAAGAAGAAGTCGGGTACTTAAAGCAATCCTCGACGATGACTGAAATCGAGAGTTCGAAGTCCGACAGCACCGAGCTTCCTTGGAGCTCTTTTGCCTTATATTCCTTTCCTTTCTTGTCGTTTTTCTTTTTTGGCCTTCAAGGCTTTGTAATGTACACTTCACTAATGAAATGAAAAAAAAATTTTTTATTATCTTGTCCATTCTTGCGTTAAGTTGTCGTTTACCAGACTTCTTTTGTCTTTTGTCATATTTGATATCGACGTTGTTTGATGGTCGTTGCCGTGTTGATTCGCCCTTTTTGTTCATGACCGTAGGCCTTTTTGAAGCTATTCGAGTTTGTCGTTTTCTTTCGGTGCTCAAGCTTGGGGGCCCAAACTTCTCGTCGCCTTGAGGAAGTCGATTTTTTCGAACTTCTTGCTGTCTGGTGGAAGTCGATTTTTTTGAACTTCTCATCACCTTGTGGAAGTTGATTTTTCTGAACTTCTCGTCGCCTGTGTTGAGTTTCCTCTTAGGAACTGAGGATTTTTGATAAGAGTCTCCTCCCTTCCCTTGTATCTTTAATGTAGTTCATTTTTTCCTTATTACTGGTGTGGTTCGTCGCTTTCCCTTTTGACTCTCCTCTTCTTTCTTTTTTTTTATACTTGGGCGAGGGTTTTCCCTCTGTTCTTAACGGGGTTGTAGGGATGTAGAGGAGCCATCGAGGAGGCTTTTCTCCTCATCCGATCTTGAACGATTAGATCTTCGTCTGTGTCAGGATGAGGTTATCTTCCTATTTCCTACACAGTCAATTTTAGCTCATGTTACTACGGAGTTTTCCTACTGTTCCTGATAGGGCTGTGAGGGCACATAAGGGCCGTTGCAAAGGGCCTCTCCCTCCATCCGGTCTCTAAATAATCGGACCTTCGACCTTGCTCATGTTAGAACGAGGTTCTCCTCCTGTTCCTAACAAGACTGTGAGGGCACATAAGGACCGTTGCAAAGGGCCTCTCCCCCTATCCGGTCTCTAAATAATTGGACTTTCGACTTTGCTCATGTTAGGACGAGGTTCTCCTCCTGTTCCTAACAAGGTTGTGGGGGTACATAAGGGCCGTTGTAAGGGCCTCTCCCCCATCCGGTCTTAAGTAACCGGGCCTTCGACTTTGTTCATGTTAGGACGAGGTTCTCCTTCTGTTCCTAATATGGCTGTGAGGGTACATAAGGGCCGTTGTAAGGGCCTCTCCCTCCATCCGGTCTTAAATAATCGGGCCTTCGACTTTGCTCATGTTAGGATGAGGTTCTACTCCTGTTCCTAACAAGGCTGTGGGGGCACATAAGGGCCTTTCCCCCCATCCGGTCTTAAGTAATTGGGCCTTCGACTTTGCTCATGTTAGGACGAGGTTCTCCTCCTATTCCTAACAAGGCTGTGGGGGCACATAAGGGCCGCTGTAAGGGCCTCTCCCCCCATCCGATCTTAAGTAATCGGACCTTTGACTTTGCTCATGTTAGGACGAGGTTCTCCTCCTGTTCCTAACATGCTTAATTTCGATTGTTGAAAGGAGCTGCTCCCTGTCATTATGAGCTCAAGCCAAAAAGAAGATATACAAATATGAAAAAAACTTTTATTTGAGGCTAAGTTATTGGTAATACATTCATAGATTTTTCGAATTTCATGGTCGCGGAAGGTTTGCCCCCCGTCGGGGTCCTTCAGAGATGGAGTTGATGATCCCAATTGGAGGCCGATCTTCAGGCTGGTCCTCCCTCCTTGGCGTCTCCGATTGTGGCAGGGCCCTTGGCCGATCTTCCCTACTTTCAGGTCGACGTCGAATGAATCTGTCGAGCTGACCTCGCCTGATGAGCTCCTCGATCTCGTCTCGGAGCTGAATGCACTTCTCCGTGTCGTGGCCATGGTCACGATGGTAAAGACAGAATTTGTTAGGGTTGCACTTCTCGGGGTGTGTGCGCATCCTTTTCGGCCTCAGCAGCTGCTCCTTGATCTCCATCAGTACTTAGATTTTCGATGCATTGAGAGGGGCGTAGCTGTAAAATCTTCTCGGGGGAGAGCCCCGCCGAACTCTGCGGTCCGAGCTTCTCTGCCTACGGGCCCGGAGAGGAGTCTGGACACGCTTGTGTCCGGAGGGAGTTCGAGAATGTGATCGAGCTTCACTCGACCCTTTTTCAATTGTGGACTTGCTGGAACCTCCTGCCTGCCGCTCCTTCGCGGTCTCCTCGTCCTTCATCTTGAAGGCTTCTTTTGCATGGACATATCCTTCAGCCCGAGCCAGTAAATCGGTGAAGTTCCTGGGATACTTCTTTTTCAGAGAAAATAGAAGATCGTTCTTTTGAAGACCACCCTTCAGGGCGGCCATCGTAATCGATTGGTCCAAGTTCTGGACCTCCAATGCGGCGACGTTGAAACGGTTGATGTAAGCTCGAATGGATTCTCCCTCCTTTTGCTTGATGTTAATGAGGGACTCCGAACCCCTCCGGGGATGCCGGCTGCTGACTAAATGAGCAACGAACTGGTGGCTCATCTGATCAAAGGAGAAGATAGTATCCGGCTTCAGTGCTGAGTACTAATTTCTTGCTGCTCCCTTCAAGGTTGACGAGAAAGCTCGGCACAGGATGGCGTCTGGCGCGTCATGGAGCAGCATCATTGTCCGGAAGGCCTTCAGGTGGTCGATCGGATCTGAGGTCCCGTCGTAGCTCTCGAATTGGGGGAGCTTGAAGTTTGGCGGGATCGATTCCTGCATAATCATTTGAGAGAAAGGAGGGTCAGTACATATATCCTCATCATAAGCAGGGGGAGCATGGCGGAGCTCTTCGATCCGTCGGTTCATCTCCTGGAGTCTTTGATCCAAGAGGTCCTCTCGACTGCGGGTCTCGAGGGTCTTCTGGTGGAACGGTGGTAGGAACTCTCTGGGGGTGGAATCATGATCGGATGGTAGGCTCTCCGCCTTCTGCTTCCTTTTTTCAGGGAAGACAGGGCGACTTGCCTAAGTGGCTCGTCCGGTTGTCAGATTCTAAAACTCCGACGATGCTCTTTCCAGCTGCACTGATGCTTGTGGATGTTGCTGCATGGTCTGTACTGCTTCGGTGAGGCCTCTGACCTGCTGAACTAGCAGGTCGAACTGCTCCATGCCGACTGCCGTTGCCCGAGGAGGAGGAGGAGAAGCCTGAAAAACTAGAGACGAGGTCGGGTCTTGCAGAGCTCGCTGAGATCTGGCCGCGGAGGCTATGGATCGCCTAGTGGATACCTTTCAGGGAGGCATCAGGTGGAGATCTAGAAGGAGAAGGAGAAGGGGATGTCAGAGAAAATGATCGGGGTCAGTCCCATTGAGTACTCCTTTAAAAACAAGGGTACTGCGAAGATACAGTTCTCTTTTCTCTAGCGCCAATTCTGTTGGTGCAGAATTTTGCCGAAGCCGGAGAAGCTAGAGCTGAGATGACCGCGGCCACCATCGGGACCTGCAAAGAAAGTCTAAATCGGAGTTGGGGGTGCTCTGACAAGACCCTCCGATGCTCAAGTCAGTACTCTACTTCAACAGAAATAGAGTGCTCGAGCAAAAATTTTAGCAGAGTTTCGGGATAGAGTTGAGAGCTTAGAGAATAACATATCTGGAGGGTCCTTTTTATAGACGGAGGAGCGTAACTGATTGACAGTGACGTCCGTAACCATCTGGTAGTGGGCCGTTCGTGGCCGCGCAAAATTTGTTGCGGAGAGTAGTGACGTCAGTGGGCCATTTAGAGCTACGTGGGATTTGTTATGGAGAGCGGAGTGGTGTCCATTGTCGTGACTTGCCAGAGAGTGGTGGGACCACATGGAATTTGTTACAGAGAGAGGGGTGGGGTAGTGGCCATTGTCGTGACTTGCCAGAGAGTTCGGGCCTGTTGGCTGAAGCTCGATTGGGACGTCTGATGGAAAGGAATGGTTCTCTGTCCCTGCAATCTGGGAGAAGCTCGGATGTTCCCGAGGTTGTTGATGGGTTAACGGTTGTTGAGTACCATTGGTGCTGCAAACGGGAGTCATCTACTGTAGAAGCTCGGATAGGAACCGCTTGTTGAAGAAGTCCGATAGGAGTCCGATTGCTAGAGAAGTTCGTCTGAAATTTGTCTGACGTGGAAGCTCGTCTGAAGATTATCCATTGGAGAAGTCCGATTTCATAAAAAATCTGGTGGAGGATCGGCTGGCGGTGGACTTCGGATGGTGTTGGGGAGGTTCGTCCGCTGGAGGAGTCTGCGGATCCTGTGGAAGTCTGGATGGCATTGTTGAAGTCCGACTGACGCTATTGAAGGTTGATGGCTGGGGAGGTTTGGCAGACACCAGAGATGATCGGCCGTTGTGAAAATCCGGCTGTTGGGGCCCGTCTGTTGTAGAAGCTCGTCCGAAATCCATCCACTATGGAAGTTCGGACGGAGTCCGATTCTTACAGAAGGCTGAAAGGAGGCCGCTTATTGTAGAGGCCCGATCGAAGATCGATTGTCGTGGGATTTCGAAGTAGTGACCTGGCCGGTGGAGCCTATCCCGTTGTAGAAGCTCGTCTGGGATCCGTCTACTGTAGGAGCTCGGTTGAAGTCTGCTTATGATAGAAGTTCGGAAGGAATTTATTTACAATAGAAGCTCGGATAGAATTTGCTTACAGTAGAGATCCGGAGTGGACCGCTCGTAGTAGGAGTTCAGCTGAAATCCGTTTCTCGTAGGAGCTCGGATGGAATTCGCTTACAGTAGAGATTCGGAGTAGACCGCTCGTAGTAGGAGTTCGGCTGGAATCCATTTCTCGTAGGAGCTCGGATGGAATCCGGAAGGTGGTCGACCGTTGTAGAAGCTTGGATGGAGTCTGGTTACTGTAGAAATCTCATTGTCAGAGTGGCTCGGATATTGACAAAGTCTGAAAAAAGTTCGGAGTAGGGTCATCCGCGGTCGAAAGAAGTCGGGAAGGGATTCGAAGAATAGTTGATCACTGTAGAAGGTCGGCTGATAGTGAAGCCCAAAGAGCTTTTGGAGCGGCCCGGTAGATGAATGGAGAAGCTCATTATCGGAGAAATCCGGATGAAATTATGGAAGCTCGGACGGTCGAGGGAGTTCAGAAAGACACCACACAAGGTCGGACGCCGGAAAAGCCCTGGAAGGGTCGGCCTTTTGCAAACTTCAGCTGGAGGTATTTTATACCCAACATCATCTATTTTTATATAACTCTAAAACAATAACATTACTATCCAACAAACTTAATTACTCTAAAATAATAATATAACCCTCCAACAAATATAATAATCTAAGTTAAAAATAAGTCCAATTATATTAAAGAAGGCAAGTCTAACAAATATAATAATTGTGAAGAAAATCAAATAGAGAGGAAAAAAACTGCCTCTCTATTCTTTAGGGTTTGATCATTTAATCATTTATCCATCTACGGTCTTTAAAGGGTCTAGATTAAATGAGATAGAGGGTTAGGATTGTACTAAATGTTAAATGATTTTCGATTTCAGTTTTGTGGTTTAGATTTGAGTTGAGTTCAGTTTCAGATTCACTATTAGATTTGATTTTGGGTTTGGTTTTGAGTTATGTTTAGATCGGGATTTTATCCAACCTAAAATTGGAATCGAAATGGAATAATTTTTTATTTTTCAAACCATCACAGGAACCATCTCCTTTTAATTTTAGATAAAACCATTTCATTCGTTTGAGGACAGATAAAATATTTAAATATCCATCCCTATTTATATCTCTAGTCTAGCTAGGTATCTGGATTTGGATTACTTTCCATTCTTTCTTTGAATTATTAGCCTTCTAGCTGATCTAATTATGTTAGTGACATGCCTAGGTACACATTTTTCAGCGCTATTAGAACTTGAAACCCCTTGCTGGCCGGCAGAATTACTCATAACCCCAAATTCCCTGACAAATTCGGAACTGTGCGGAAAAGGAGGGCCAACATACTCTTATACCTATTATATTATATTATATTATATTATATTCTATATATATATATATATATATATATTATAATATTAATTATATTTTCAGAAAATTAAAAAAAAGGGCATCCAACATATTGCGTATTGGACACTTATAGCGTGGGATCGTCATAATTTTGCAAGTTGTGTCCGTAGTTTTGGTGATAGTTTGACTGTAGTAATGAATCCACGATCATCCCAATTTGACGAGTTATGCCATGTCATAGCAATGAATTGAGTAACGTGCATAAATAAATGGGCGCTACAATTTTGAAAAAGCCTGCTTAAATAACTGGTAACTATTTTGTGTAATTTAAGATCATTTCTTTCATCGGTTGATCATTTCTATTCTACAAGCATTTGGAACAAACCAACTGATCCGGAGATTTAGAAAAAGTAGGGCAGTCCTCTGCTCAAACTTATATTCCAAAATGAAAGTTTATTAAGGAGATCAATGTATGCGTTTCCAATTACTGATTAGGAGTGGGAGGCAGAGATAGTCAACAGTGTAAAAGAAAAAAATAGGATCAACAGAAAAATAACCAGAGAAAATAGAAGTCAAGCAACAAAAGGCTTATATTATCAAGTAATACAAATGAATTTAGTAATACATAAAATACGTATGTTGGATACTTATAGCAATAGGCGAATTATCTTTGTTTTACAGCTCATGGCAATAACTTTAGTAATAATTTGGCTATAACAATGAATCCTGTTGCGGCCAATCACCTCGTCGCCCGATCGTCGGGGAACGTGCACCTGCAAAAATGAGAAGTCCACACTGACCGGAGGCGGCTCCGACGGGGACTCTCCGACGGTCAAGTCAGAGAGGTGACAGGGCAACAGTGAAAAGAAAACAGAGAGCTCGATCGAGAGAAAGAGAGGGAGAGAGGAGCGAGCCTGTGGTCTCGAAGGCGAGAATGGAGATGGAGCGGATCCCTTGCACTGTTGCCTTCCCCGGTTTATATAGTGGAGCACGGTATGGCGCCGTCATTAATGGCGCAGACAAGTGAGGAACTATCAACTCACTGTAGACTGTCAGAGTCGTCGTGAAAGTGTCATGTCGCCGTGGGGCTGTCACATCATCAGGGTTGACAATGCCCTCGGCGAGACAATGCCCCTAGATGGCCGTGCCGCATGTTGCTGTCAGAACTGACAAGATCTGGCAGCTGTACGGCGATTGGAGGAGTCGACCGACCCTAAGTCGGTGGCCAGCAGAGTGGCGTCGGGCTCCTCCGTCGGTCGGCGAGTTTTACGTTAGTCGGCCATCAGACCTCCGGGTTCAGTCGGTCGGGAAAGGTGCGCCCGACATATCCTCAGTCGGTCGTAAGCCGATGATGGGCCGGCGATGGCGTCAATCGGTCGGTCGGTCCCTCCGGCCGTAAGTCGGTCGGTCGGTCCGACTGTCAATCGGTCGGTCGGTCAGTCGGTGGGTATTCTCCAACAGTTGCCCCCCTCCACTCCTGAGTCGGACGGTGAGCTGGCCGATGCTTTTATTTGGGCAGCAACCCGAGGCGAACAGGAGTGGATTCGTCGTATGCCAGATTCCGACCGTACCGCGGGTTGATCCGATATCAGACGTCTCATAAATGCCAAGCGATTTGGATGTCTAGTCGGTGTCAGATATCACGTCGGCGTCAGGTGTCAGACGTCGCGTCTTGTCGTCGTCAGACGTTACGTCGGTGTCAGGGGATCGGGCGTCGGACGATACGGTGTCAGATATCCGGATATCCGGCACCGATCGTGGGAGCGCGGGGCGCTGTCAGGCATCCCATCGGGAACGCGAATCGACGCGGGCGCATAAATGCGAAACCGCGTCCCCGCGTGCCGCGTGTCGAAGGTGGTTGGCCGGCGCCCCCCGTATTTATTATGGGCGGTGCGGCCGTCCCGGGATGGGGCGCACCGAATCCTCAGGCCACCCGGAGGCCGCCACGTGTCGAGCATCCATGGAGCTTCGGTCGGTGCGGAGTCATCTTGGCCGTCGGACGGGCCTATATATATAGGACCTCTCGGACCCAAGACCCCACCATTGCCATTTTGCTGCCGAAACTCTGTCCGGGCGATTTCTCAGTCGTCGCGGGCAGAGCTTTCTTGCTTCCAGAAGAGCTCCTCCGGTTCGTGGTCTCCCCTTCGTCCTCCTCTTCTTCTTCTTCGCCTCTGCTTCTTTCTTATTCGGTTCTAGTACAATGGCCAGGAATCCGACTCAGGGAGCTCGGTCGGAGAATCCGACTGACGACTCCCGGTCGACTCTGGAAGTTGAGGTTTCCTCGCTTTCGGGGCCAAATGTTGATCGGCTTCGGGAGCAGTATTGCATCCCGGAGCAGTTTCAACTGTCCGCCCCAGGGGCCGGCGGTCGGGTTAACAGCCCTCCGCCTGGCCAGCTGGCGCTGTATGTCGAGGACCTTCGCGCGGGTCTTCGGCTCCCGATTTCGGAGTTCGTCCGGAATCTTCTGAACTATTACGGACTCTGTCCGGCGCAACTAGCGCCGAACTCCGTCCATCTCATAATCAGTTTTGCATTGTTGTGTCAGCTCTTGCCGACCAACCCTCGCATTTCTCTCTTCCGGGCCTTCTTTGTGCTCCGACCCCACCCTAAGGCCCGAGGGTGGTGGCTCTTCAACCCCCGGAAGGGCCTTTCCTTTATCACCGGTCTTCCATCGTCCATCCATGGGTGGAAGAACCAATTCTTCTTTGTTTCTTCTCCATCTTCTTGGGGCTTTCCTTCTCACTGGGGCGTGCCCCGAACCGAAGCCAATGACAACAGCCGGGTGGAAGCGGACGACCGGGAGGACTTCCACCGACTAAAAGATATGTCGGTCCCGAAGCAGAGGGAGCTTGTTACCGAACAAGCTCTCTATGACGCCGGCTTAAGCTTGGTCCCCCGACTAGGTATCGTCCGATCTCCCGGTCTCCTTTTCATCTGGCCCTTAGTCCGGTTCTTTAGTTAACACCTTTGTCGGTATTGCAGGGACGCCTCCAAGAATGCGGCCGACAGACGCGGAGATTCGGCAATTCGCGACAAGGAAGAGGCCAGCATCGTGGGCCGGACCTTCGCGCCCTCCGAAGAGGCCTGCTCCAGCGGCGCCGATCGTCGAAGCGTCGGTGACCGATCAGTCAGAGCCCGTCATCGCGCTCGCGGCTCCGACGGCGTGTACGGAGGAGAGGTCGGTGGAAGAGGCGGCCGAAGGAGCGTCGGCGGCATCACCGGAGGTGGTGGAGCCGGATGTCGTTCGGGAAACCGAACATCATCCGGTGGCGTCCGTGGCCGCAGCGGGGGGTGCTGGTTCTACTTCGAGCATCCCCTCGCTGCCGGTTCCGTCGGTCGGGGCGGCCGATCGAGGGAAAGCCCCGATGGACCCCGCGGACGAAACAAGGTCGGGGAGCCGATCTGTGCCACCCAGCGCACAGTTCTCCGAAGGTGCGTCGGCGTTGGCCGACCATAACCTGGCGAGAAGGTTGTGCCAGGGGATCCTACTCCCGGCCGACGTGGAGTCGCTGAGGTCTCGGCAAGTGACCGAGATGCTGTCCAGGTTCTACCCGACCATGGTCGAGGTAAATTTTGTATCACCTTCTTTTTCCTTAGAAATTTTTCTCATTATGTGATCCTGACGAAGCGTTTGCAATCAGCAGCTGATCTACACAATGTCGGAGCTCGAGGTCGGGTACCGGAGGTTCGGTAACATCCGGGCCGCTTATAAGGAGAGGTCGGCGGCGGTCGAAGCTGAGAAGGCAATGTTGGTCGACCATCTTCAGCAGTCGGCCGACCGGGAGGCCAAGTTAGTGGATGAGGTCTCCCGGCTTGGGTCCGAGCTGAGGTCGGCCAAGAAGGAGGCCAGACACAAGGGCCGGGCCGTGCGTCGTCTTCGGCACGAACGGGACGGCGTTGCCGCCGAACTCCAAGGCGAGCGCGAGCAGCTCCGGGTGAGCCTGGAGAAGCTCGCCAAGGCTGAGGAGGAGCTTTCGATCACCCAAGCTGATGCCGACATAGCAAAGGCGGAGGCAGAGTCGGCGAAGGAGTCGCTTGGCCGGGCAGAGGAAGAGGCAAGGTCGGCGAAGGAGTCGGCCGACCGGGCGGTTGAAGACTTCCGGGCCTCCGACCAGTATCGGGAGGAGATGCTCGAGTCGGGTTTCGCCTCGTACCGGGTGGGGTACGAGGACGGTCGGAAGGCAGTCCGGGCCTTGTACCCGGAGCTGGATCTCAGCAGCATCGTCCCATCGGGGGCCGAGGAGGAAGCCACCGAGGAGATGGCCGACCAGCCGTCGGGAGGCGTAGTCGCTGCGGAGGAAGCCATCCCGGAGGAAGCGGCGCCGACCGCCAGTCCCCCGCCGACCGAAGGACCAGCTTCAGCCGTCGACCCAGCTCCGATCGTGGCCGACACACCAGTCATCCCCGATCTCCCGTCGGTCGAGGAGATCGACTCAGATGGGTGATCGGGCCTTACCGACTTTCTTTTACCTTTTCTGTTTTTGAAATACTTGTAATCGGGCTTCGACCCGACTTTGTACACTTTGAATGAAAACTTCTTCCGCTTTCCCTTTATCTACTTTTTTTAGATGTATGGTTGAATGTCTCAATGAGCCACTAACTTGTGTAAGTCGCTAACTCACATAAGTCGGTAGGACGTTCGACAACTAGTGCCACTACCAAGGTGGGGGTAAGTCTCGACTTCGGATCGGCTTCTGACAGTCAGGGTCGTCAGTCGGGCGCGTCTGTTGAGTCGGGAGACGATCGAACCTGGCAAAGGTTCGGTAGTCGGGCTTCCATTGACGCATTCAATCGAATGTCGTCCGACGCAGTGTCGGGATCCCAATGCTCTTGCGTCGGGTATTCGCTCTGTGTCTTTCGATATACGGTGGTAAGCCGAATATCGTCCGATCGGCCGTGGCTCGGTCGGCAAGTCGTGGATGCGACTAAGGTCGCGTTGTGCGATAGATGGTGGTAAGCCGAATATCCCTCGACCGACCGTGGCCTGATCAGAAGTCACGACGTCAGTCGCGTAGGCTTTTCGCCTCTCTTTGGTCGGGGCCCGATCGGCTTGTTAGCCGACGGTTTGGCCCGAAAGTTCGACCGTAGAAGGAGTGTCAACTCCCATCAATGTAGATGCGTCGGTCCTCTTAAGAGTCCGATGTATCGTCGAAGGTCGAAGGAGTGTCAACTCCCATCCATAAGGGTGCATCGGTCCTTGTAAGGGTCCGATGTATCGTCGATCGTCGAAGGAGTGTCAACTCCCGTCCATAAGGGTGCATCGGTCCTTGTAAGGGTCCGATGTATCGTCGATCGTCGAAGGAGTGTCAACTCCCGTCCATAAGGGTGCATCGGTCCTTGTAAGGGTCCGATGTATCGTCGATCGTCGAAGGAGTGTCAACTCCCATCCATAAGGGTGCATCGGTCCTTGTAAGGGTCCGATGTATCGTCGATAAGGTCGCCGGTTCCAGGCGGACACTAAGTCCACGTTGGTATGTCGGGGCTTGAGCTTGGTGAGCACCGATCATTAGTCGAAGAGTTAAAACTTCGAATTTTCAAACTGAATTTGTATTCCGACTATCGAATTACAAAGTTCATTGGTAATACAGCTTCAAGTTGTCGGCGTTCCAAGTTCGGGGAATGGGTTTTCCCTCAAGGGTCTCCAGTCGGTAGGCTCTCGGACCGTAGGTGTCTGCTACCTTGTAGGGTCCTTCCCAATTGGGAGCCAATTTTCCTTGGTCCAAGGGCTTCGACACTTCTGCCTTCCTCAAGACCAAGTCGCCAGGCCTGAAAAACTTTGGTCTGACCCTGGCGTTGTAATACTGAGCGACCCTCTGTCGGTACGAAGCCATGCGAATTTGAGCCTCGTCCCGCAGTTCGGAGAGGAGGTCTAGGTCAGCCCTCCGACTCTCGAAGTTGTCCGGCTCTTGATACCGCTCGACCCTTGAAGATGGCAGTCCAATCTCGAGCGGGATCATGGCCTCCGTTCCATAGGCCAAACTGAAAGGCGACTCCCCGGTCGGAACACGGGGGGTCGTTCGGTAAGCCCACAGAACGGAGCCTAGCTCGTCGACCCAGAGGCCTTTGGCTTCGTTTAGTCGGGTCTTGAGTCCGTGGAGCAAGGTTCGGTTGGTCACCTCGACCTCGCCGTTGGACTGGGGGTGCCCGACTGAAGTCAGTTGGTGTTTGATGTGGAACCTGGCGCAGAAGTCTCTGAAGTCCTGGTTGTCGAATTGTCGTCCGTTGTCGGTGATGATGGTGTGCGGCAATCCAAACCTGAAGATGACGGATTTCTGGATAAAGTCCTCCATCTTCCGCTCGGTGATCTGCGCCAATGGTTCGGCCTCCACCCACTTGGGAAGTAGTCGATGGCGACGATGATGAACTTCCTCTGATCCGATGCTGGTGGAAAAAGACCTAGAATGTCGACCCCCCACTGGGCGAAGGGCCATGGAGCGACAAAAGGAGCAATTTGGCTGGCCGGTTGGTGCTGAATGTTGGCGTACTTTTGACATGGTTCGCACCTCCGGACCAACTCAGCCGCGTCCTTCTTCATGGTAGGCCAGTAATAACCTTGTCGCAGGACTTTGTAGGCCAGGGACCTGCCCCCCAAGTGATTCCCGCAAATTCCTTCGTGAACCTCTCGGAGAGCGTAGTCGGCGTCGGTCGGTCCCAAGCACCTAAGCAGGGGAAGGGAGAACGACCTCTTGTAGAGTCGGCCATCCATGATGACATATTGAGAGGCCGACCATCGGAGTCGCTTGGCCTCCGCGGGATCCTCGAGATCGATCCCGTCGGTCAGATACCGAACGATCGGGTCTATCCAGCTCGGTTCGGCGGTCAGCTGCTGTACTTCTTCGACTCGATCGACGCTCGACTGCTCGAGGTTCTCCACGAACGTCCGACCCAAGGAGTCGTAAGGCGAAGTCGCCAGTCTGGAAAGTGCGTCGGCACGGGCGTTCTCCGACCTAGGGATGTGAGAAATTTCAAAATACCTGAGGCGTGCCACGAGGTCCTTCACTTTCTGAAGGTATTTGACCATGGTCGGATCTCGCACCTCGAATTCGCCCTTGACCTGTCCCACGATCAGCTGAGAGTCGAAGAATGCCCGGAGGCTGTCGACGCCCAGTTCTTTCACCATCCTCAAGCCGGCGAGGAGAGCCTCGTATTCGGCTTGATTGTTGGAGGCCTTGAAGTCGAACCGGAGGGCGTACTCGGTGACCACCCCATCCGAATTCGTGAGTAGGAGCCCGGCCCCGCTTCCCTGAGCGTTTGAGGCTCCGTCGATGTGGAGTACCCAGGTGGAGATCGGGTCTGGCTCAGAGACCGCATCTCGTCCCGGGTCTTCAGCTCCCGACCCTTGGTCGGTCGTCGGGCATTCGGCGATGAAGTCGGCCAAGACCTGAGCTTTCAGGGCAGGCCTTGGTCGGTACTGAATGTCGAACTCGCTGAGCTTCATTGCCCACTTCGCGAGTCATCCAGATGTGTCGAGTCGGCACAATATTGCCCTCTGGGGCTGGTTGGTGAGCACCACTATGGCGTGGGCCTGGAAGTATGGACGGAGTCGTTGCGCGGAGACGGTCAGGGCGAAAATCATCTTTTCCATCTCCGAGTATCTGGCCTCGGCGTCGTGGAGCACTTTGCTGGTGTAGTAGATAGGCTGATGGGTCTGGTACTCATTTTCTCGGACGAGTACCGAACTAATCGCCTCAGAAGATGTGGCCAAGTAGAGATACAAGGTTTCCCCGACCTGCGGCTTTACGAGCAGCGACGGGGAAGCCAAGTACTTTTTCAGGTCTTCGAAGGCCTGTTGGCACTCATCCGACCAAGAAAATCTATTTGCGTGACGCAAAGTTTTGAAAAATGGGAGGCACCTTTCAGCTGATCGTGAAATGAATCGGCTAAGAGCGATGATTTTTTCGTTCAGCTGTTGGACCTCCTTCTTGGTGTTCGGATGACGCATGTCGAGGATTGCCTTTATTTTCTCAGGGTTGGCCTCAATCCCTCTCTGAGAAATGAGGAATCCGAGGAACTTCCTCGAGGTCACCCCAAAAGCGCACTTGGTTGGGTTGAGCTTCATTCGGTGTCGTCGAAGGGTGCGGAAGGTCTCCTCGAGATCCTGAACATGGTCCGGGATCTGCGTGCTCTTCACCAGCATGTCATCCACGTACACCTCCATGTTGCGCTTGATCTGGTCTTTGAAGATCTTATTAACAAGTCGTTGGTAGGTGGCGCCGGCGTTCTTCAGTCCGAAGGGCATCACCCGATAACAGTAGAGGCCCTTGGGAGTCACGAACGCGGTGTGCTCCTCGTCTTCAGGCGCCATCCGGATCTGGTTGTATCCGGCGAAGGCGTCCATGAAGCTGAGCAGTCGAAATCCGGATGTCGCGTCCACCAGCTGGTCGATCTTGGGAAGTGGGAAGCTATCTTTTGGGCAGGCTCGATTGAGGTCGGTGTAGTCGATGCAGATCCTCCACTTCCCGTTGGCTTTTTTGACCATGACAATATTGGCAAGCCAATCGGGATACGTGGATTCTCGGATGAAGCCTGCTTCAAGTAGCTTGTCCACTTCTTCGTCGATGGCCCTCTGCCTCTCTGGGGCGAAGGACCTTTTCTTCTGCCTCACCGGCCTCATCGTTGGGTCGATGTTGAGTCAGTGGGTTATGGTTTTCGGAGGGATGCCCGACATATCTGCTGCCGACCAAGCAAATATGTCGGCATTGGCCGTCAACAGCTCCGTCAGTCGGCGTCGTTCTGGGTCGGACAGTTGGGACCCGACCCAAACCTTCCTGTCAGGATTTTCTCCTATCGAGATCGCCTCGAGCTGTTCGGCCGGGGAACCTCGTTCTTCCTCCTCCCGTTGGTCCAGCTTGTCGATTGTCAGGGAGCCCTTCGACTCGTCGTTTTGAGCGGAGATTTGGAAGAATCGTCGGGCGAGCTGTTGATCCCCGCGCATCTCTCCGATTCCATTTTTGGTCGGAAACCGAACGAGGAGATGGTACGTCGAGACGATCGCCTTGAGGGCGTTCAGTCCGGGTCGTCCAAGTATGACGTTGTAGGCCGAAGGAACTTGGACGACCGCGAAAGTTAGGTGGACCGTGCTTTGCCGTGGTTCGGTGCCGACCGTCACGGGTAGGGTGATTTCTCCCTCTGTCGTGACGGCGTCTCCGGCAAAGCCGATCAAGGGCATGGAGACCCTCTTAAGTCGGTCAGTTGACAGTTGCATCCGGAAGAAGGTCGAGTAAAACAAAATATTTGTCGAACTTCCATTATCAACAAAAATTTGTTTTACATCATAATTTGCTATTGTTGCCGACACAACAACAGCATCGTCGTGGGGAGTTTGGATGCCCTGAACGTCGTCCTCCGTGAAGGTGATTGCGTCGTCCGGGCGTGGCTTTTTCATCGGCTCCCCTCCCACAGGCGTCCCTGGGCCCAGCCGCTTGGAGATCATGTTGATGACTCCGGCCGTCGGCTGATTGTTCGCCGCTTCTTCAGTCGGCTGGGGTCGTCGGTCGGCAACTGGTTGGGTCGACGGACCCTTCCAAAATTTGCCGAGATACCCCCGGCGGATGAGGGCTTCGATCTCATCCTTCAGCTGGATGCACTGCTCGATGTTGTGGCCGTTGCCTCGGTGAAATCGGCAGTACTTCCAACGGTCGAGGCCTTTTGCCTTCAAAGGCGGAGGCCGTCGCAGGTATTCTTCCCTCTCGATCTCCATTAGAATCTGTGCACGAGGAGCGGAGAGAGGAGTGTAGGAGTCATACCTGGGGCGTGCCGGCCTCGGAGTTTGTCGTCGGGGTGATTTTTGGGTTCGTCGGGGTGGCGAGACCCGACTATCGGTCGGTGGCCTGCTGGGTTCGACGGGCTCCCAACCTTTCCTCCGCTTCTCTTTCAGGCCTCTGGGCTCGGCCAAGCGTCGGTCGGATGCTCCTTCGTCCGCACGCATATACTTGTATGCGCGCTCCAGTAGCTCTGCGTATGTCCGGGGGAGGGTCTTGTCCAGAGAGTAGGTGAATCGGGACGCCCTCAGACCCCGTTTCATGGCTGAGACAGCCATGTCTTCGTTGAGGTCCCGGACCTCAAGCGTGGCCGTGTTGAATCGCGTCACGAAGTGTCGGAGCGTCTTATTTTCCTCTTGCTTGAGGGAGAAAAGGCTGTCCGACGTTCGCGGCGGCTTTCGACTGATGCTGAAATGGGCCACGAACGAGTGCTCGAGCTGCCCGAAGGAGTGGATACTCCCCGATCGAAGACCGGAGTACCAGGCCCTGGCAGCCTTGCGGAGTGTGGCGGGGAAGCCGATGCAAAAAAGAGCGTCGGTTGCCCCTTGAATCATCATGAGAGCTTTATAGCTCTCGAGGTGGTCGACTGGGTCGGTGGAAACGTCATATGGCTCCACGTGCGGCATCTTGAACCGACTGGGAATCGGTTCATCGAGGACCAGTCGGGAGAGAGGTTGGGCGGTCTGGAAGTCGACGTCGTTCGAAGACTTCTGGCCGTCCATCTGCAACTGCGCGAGCCGGCGGTCGATTTCCTCGAACCGGCGCTCGTAGTCGTCCGCTCGTCGATGCTGGGAGACCTCGGGAGTGGAGTCTCCAGAAGATTCTGAGAGGGAGGCCGACGGCGTGCGTGGTCGTTTCTCCTTCCTTGCCCATTTCAGCGGGGAAGGAGAGGGCTGCTGGGACCGTCGGTCAGCACGCCAGGGCCGCTCCTCCTCTTCTCCGTGGGAGCGCTGTTGAGGGCGCTCGCGTGGAGGTGACAGGGATCGGCGCGGTCGTCGGCGGCTGCTCCTGGAGGGCATCGGACGGGCCACCGGTTGTTGCTGGAGGCTCTTGACTGCGTCCGTCAGTACGGTCATCTGCCGTACGATGGCCGCGATCTGCGCCTCCGTGGTCACCGCGGGGTGCGGAGAGCTGGGCTCCGCCGCCGGCGGTGGCGGGGAGGCCTCTTCCCGGCGGGAAGAGCGCCTTGCCGATCCGGTGATCCTCGATCGTTGAGCTCTTGTCTTTGTCATTCTGTTCCCTACCTGATGTGCCAATCTGTTGCGGCCAATCGCCTCGTCGCCCGATCGCCGGGGAACGTGCACCTGCAAAAATGAGAAGTCCACACTGATCGGAGGCGGCTCCGGCGGGGACCCTCCGACGGTCAAGTCAGAGAGGTGACTGGACAACAGTGAAATGAAGACAGAGAGCTCGATCGAGAGAAAGAGAGGGAAAGAGGAGCGAGCCTGTGGTCTCGAAGGCGAGAATGGAGATGGAGCGGATCCCTTGCACTGTTGCCTTCTCCGGTTTATATAGTGGAGCACGGTATGGCGCCGTCATTAATGGTGCAGACAAGTGAGGAACTGTCAACTCACTGTAGACTGTCAGAGTCGCCGTGAAAGTGTCATGTCGCCGTGGGGCTGTCACATCATCAGGGTTGATAATGCCCTCGACGGGACAATGCCCCTAGATGGCCGTGCCGCATGTTGCTGTCAGAATTGACAAGATCTGACGGCTGTACGGCGATTGGAGGAGTCGACCGACCCTAAGTCGGTGGCCAGCTGAGTGGCGTCGGGCTCCTCCATCGGTCGGCGAGTTTTACGTTAGTCGGCCATCAGATCTCCGGGTTCAGTCGGTCGGGAAAGGTGTGCCCGACATATCCTCTGTCGGTCGTAAGCCGATGATGGGCCGGTGATGGCGTCAATCGATCGGTCGGTCCCTCCGGTCGTAAGTCGGTCGGTCGGTCCGACTGTCAATCGGTCGGTCGGTCAGTCGGTGGGTATTCCCCAACAAATCCCATATCATCATAATATGGCAAGTCACAATAAACTACACAACGAATGTAGTAACGTATAAATTATGTACATCAAATGCATGGTTCAAGTTTAAAAACAATCTTGCCATTAGCCCCATATCTCAATCGGCTAATAATTATTTTTTGTATGATCTAAGATCATTCTACTCACCGATTGAATTTTCCATCCACTAAACAATAGAGAACCAGAACACATAGCAATCAAGCACATTGGGAAAAAAGACAAAAAAAAACAATAGCTTATAATGGGACAAAATGCATCGATAGTGTTGCTGCTGAAATCAATCGAGATTGGAAGACGGACACCTAATCCTCGTGCGGGGATGCTGGTGCTGGAGCGACCTGCAAAACAAGTTCCAAACCGGAGGTTGTGCTCTGACGAGGATCTTCCGATGCTCAAATCAAAAAAGCAGAGGATAAAAGAGCAGCAATAAGTTCTCTGAGAGGAATTTGATTTGACTTACCTAGGTCCTCGAGGCTCTGGTTGTTTATATAGAAGGATGTCAGACAGCTAAATTGTTAGCTATGAAATTACACGATCCCGAGATTGTCGGATTGTTAGACATACCAAACTGGGCAAGATAATTCAGTCCTCAATCGCTCTCGTGAGATCAGGGGAGGTGGTTGTACCAAATCTTATCTATTCGAGATAGACAACTGTTGTGCATGTTGAGGAAATAAATTGAATAAGTAGCTCATATACAGGTTAGACCTTTGGGATGTCTAAGCTCAGCTTGGAGACGGACTCCTCAGCTCATACGGCAGTCAGCGATCATGTTGATGACTCGAGAACTTGAGATTTTTTGTGATATAACGCTGATCTGAGGCTTTCATGGTAACCACCGTAACACTACCCTTTACTCCTGAGTTTGAGAATCAGGTGAAAGAAGTACTCCAAAAGTACCTTGGATCCAATGCCATGTGCTTCTGCCTTCACACTCACTTTCTGCATTTAAAGCGTGTGACATCAGCTTAACATGATTGACACGGACGGACATAACTGATGGGACCACTCAGACGATGGTCTCTTCGAGATTTTTAATTACTTTACGGTGGCATTTCATTTTTTTCCTTCTTTAAATTTGTGCTTTGAAGGCACAGATAGCCACAGATCTGTAGAAGTAGTCACAAATTTTTTTATACTGATTATACATCACGATTCTTTGGAGCAAGATAGATTCACAGTGCGTGAAGAGACTTGAGTAAATTCTGGCTCATAGGAGGTAGGTAGTAGTTCTGGTTGCTGAAACAGGACCCGCGGTCAGAGAAGAAGAACATGCCATCCCAATTGTTGAGCCTACGCCTTGCTATTGGAAGCCGTGTCATAGGATTCTCTAGAAGAAAGTTCCAGTCAACAGGACGTCGATGGAGACGGCACCAAAAATGAGTGTCGAGGGACGCTCCGAAAAAGATTCGACTGAAGTAATGCGGATGGAGAAGGCGGTCAACAATCTGAAGATGGATCTGACGACGACGATGGAGATTGGAAGATCTCTGGAGATGGCGAAACTTGTTGGATGCTTTCTTGCATCCACTTCTCAGACCCTCAGATTCAACCCCACGTGCTCCATCCAAAGAAAAGAGCCCTCAATCCACGGTGGAGTATTTGATGAACCTCCTACCGCCAGCTGAGAGGTTGTTCCTTAACAGACAAAGGGGAGAGAAGCAATTTGCTGACGCTTTAAGATCTTTTGTACATATGGGTCAATGTCTGATGAGCCTCGTCGGTTCCAACCTCAGTGTTCCGACGATAGAGGAGGAGATCGACTTGTTGAAGTACGATTAGAGCATCTGGAGAAAGATAATGCCGAACTGGTCAAGGAGCTCAGTTTTACAGAGGAGGCTCTTCAAGAGGCCCAGGAATCATTCTCCATCGAGACAAAGAACTATGGCAGATCGAAAGATGGATTGAGACCCTCGAATAACAGAAATCTAGGACCGACAGAAAGGTTGAAGACCTCGAAGGGCAGATTAGAACCCTCGAGAGACTGAGGTCTGAGGATGAGAGAGACTGTCATCGGATCCATGATGATCTGGAGCATCTGAGGTGGACATTTGAAGTGGGAAGAGATTCTCCTTGTCTTGAAACTCGCTCCTGAAGGAGTCTCAACAGTGGTCCATTCAAGAGAGTCAGAATCTTCGAAGGGACGAGCCGTGGAGAGAGAGCGGAATGCCATTATAAGAGATGCCCATCGGAGGTACCTAGCTCGTGAAGGAGAGAGAGCTAGGCGGGCCGGCGCATCCACTTCTCATGGGGCTCCTCCTCCTTTGCCTCCTGCGATCAGGCTCTCCTCTCAGCCTGAGCACATCCCATCTGCAATTCGAGAGCACTGCATTGCAGAGTTTCAAAATTCTACAGCATTTCAGAGGGAGATGCTCGATGTTGCCGCCGCCGCTTTCATCCAGAGCTTCGATGATTAAGGCCCATCTGCTGAGGATAATGCCGCATTTAGAACTTTACGGCATATAGGCTGGCGATACCGATGAAAAGGTGGAGACCTCGATGGATGAAGATTGAATCAGCTCATCCAAATGGTGAGGAGGTGAAGTCCTCGATGGACGAAGATCGAACTAGCTCACTTGGCCGATTTGAAGCTTCATCATTAGATGATAGCTTGAGACATCAGCTTTCAAAGTTCTCAGGCTGGGATGATCGAGGATGGCATTGTAAGCCAAGGGACTCCCCTGATCCAGATGAGCACCCAATAATCATGTGGATTTCTCCTTGGATGGGTCGCTCTTCTTCCGCCATTTGCCCTCCGAGCTATTGCCATTCCTACCGCGCTGGTGCTTGCTGCTGCTGAGGCTGAGGAAGAGACTGCTGAGGCTGAGGGAGAGGCTACTGAATTCTCGGAGCTCGATGCTGAGGGGCCGCTCTTCAAACAAAATGATTCAACAGCCCCTACCTGACAAGCCTCTCAATCTCGTCACAAAGCTGGTGGCAGTCTTCAATATTGTGACCGTGGTCATGATGGTAAAAGCAGTATTTATTCGGATCTCGATGGCGTTCCAACCTTGTTCTCATCAATTGAGGCTCGGATAACTTGAGCCCCACTTGTAACAACACCTCTCTCCGAGGAATAGTCAGGGAAGTGTAGTTATCATACAGCCGAGGAAGTGATGGTTGCTGAACTCTTTTCGGAGGACTCCAAGATCGACGATTTTGACCTTTATTATTTCACCTTAGGGGCAGAGATCAAGAGCGCTGGCATCTTTTCTCTTCTCATCTTGGATGGCACTCTTTACTGGATCTCACTACGGTTGAACCGACAGGAGTATCATCGACAAAGGCCTCTTCCATGTGGGCATGCTTCTTCGCACGGACAAGTATATTCGGGAGATCCCGAGGATAATCTTAATGAACGACTTTTTCAAGTCGTTCTTCAATAGACCGCTTATCATTGCAGTAATCGCGGTTGACTGATCCAGATTTTGGATCTCCAGAGTTGTCACATTGAATCTATTCATTGAAGAGCTGATTGACTCGCTCTCCTTTTGCTTGATAGTATGGAGGTAGTCAGATTATCTCTGTTGTCGTCGGCTGCTGATGAAATGATCGACGAAAGATTGGCACAAGTCTTCAAAGAAATAGATAGATGCTGGTCTCAAACTCGAGTACCACTATCGAGCAGCTCCCTTAAGAGTTGGAGGGAATGCTCAATAGAGGATTGCATCCGATGCTCCTTGAAAGAGTCTGACTGTCTTGAAGGTCTCCACATGATCGACGGGATCGGCGGTCCCGTCGTAGACTTCTAGCTGAGGCAGTTTAAAGTGCAGGAGGAGTGGTTTCTGTACAATAGGATGAAGGATGGCTGGCTGTTATACCCTTCGTAAGGCAGTGCTGAAAAGCCATTATTATTGAGGGCCTTTTCTATTTTCTGATCCAACTGCTGGCTGAGCTTCTGAAACTGCCTTTCAAAATCAACTTCACGGACAGTACCAGCCTCGGAGCGCAAAGAAGGTTGGCATCCGGAAGTTGAATCATGGCCCAACTATGGGCTTGGAGATTGTCGCCTGATCAGCTGTTGGGCCTTAAGGTGACTTTGATGAGTCAACCTCCTCTCCGAACTTTGAGGAGGCACTTGCAGCTCTGATTGAGGTGGTGGCTGCGGAGCCGCAATCAAAGTAGGATTCTGTGGGGGCATCATTGCGGAAGGTACAGACGGTACCATCCAAAAAATTATATGACGCACCACTGTAGAAGTGCAGGGACAGCCTGAGGAGGCTGTGGTGCCACCTGGAAGGTTGTGAGAAAGGTCTATACTGCTTGAATCACAGTCGTCAGATATTGAACTTGTTGGAATAGCTGATCGAATTGGTCGGCCGTGATCGGTGCCGGTTGGGCCAGTTGAACCGGTGAAGAGATGACTGGTTGAACTGGTGGAGGGATTTCAGATGCCAGAAATTGAACTTGATTGTCAGCTTAGCTGACTGCTTGTCGGGAAGCAGCGACAATAGAAAGTCGGGAAGATGTCCATCTTGGAGCCATGAATACGAATGTAGGTCCTTCTTCTATCTGTTGCTGTTGAAATCGATCGAGATCGAAAGATGGACACCTGATCCTCGTGCAGGGACGCTGGCGTTGGAGTGACTTGCAAAATAAGTCTCAAACCGGAAGTTGTGGTTCTGGCGAGGATCCTCCGACACTTAAGTCAGAAAAGTAGAGAACAAAAGAACAGTAACAAATTCTCTGAGAGGAATTTGATTTGACTTATCTGGGTCCTCGAGGCTCTGGTTGTTTGTATAGAAAGATGTTGGACAGCTAGATTATTAGCTACGAGATTGCACGATTTCGAGATTGCCAGGTCGTTAAACATACCAAATTGGACGAGATAATTCAGTCCTCAATCATTTCCATGAGATTAGGAGAGGCGATTGCACCAAATATTTTCTATTCGGGATAGACAATTATTGCGCACGTTGAGGAGATAAATCGATTGAGCAGCTCATACACAGGTGAGACCTCGAGGATATTTCAGCTCAGTATAGAGACGGACTCCTTAGCTTATGCGACAGTCAGCGACTGTATTGATAATCCGAGAATTTGAGATTTTTTGTGATACAGCACTGATTCAAAATTCTCACGGTAACCACCGTAATAATTAGATTCTAAAAAAAGATGCACCAAGAATATGAGTTAATTACAAAACTAATTTTAAATGCTTAAAATGAGAAGACACAGAATATGATATCTCTGTGTCTCTCTTGTCCCTATCCCCGTGTGCCTCTCTCTAGCTATGCCCCAGCCTTCTAAGCATTCGATCATTTTTACCTCACAGCGTTAGAGGGTTGTGCCCGTTTGCCCACAGCCTGTTGTTTAAATGTCATTAGACTCTGTACTTAGATTCCAATGAAGGATCGGTCAAACCTTTCATTAGAGCTATCTCCCATCTAAACTCAAATTGCATCCGAGGTAAGCACTCGTTCACGAGGCGAACGCCACGTGCTTGGGTGGCACGCGATCCTAAAAACAAAAGCTTTTTTTTGTACGCTATAGCAAATCCCAATTATTCATATCAAGCTACTCATCCAGTTGACTTAGCATCACTAAAGAAAAAAATAATCCTGATTGTGTTGCACCAAGAGAAAAAAAATATGGATGCATGTGATCTCCTATTGCTAGTATATTAAGTTTAATTTCGAGTATCTTCGTTGTCGAGGAAGGCAAAGGAAAATAATACAAGCAAGCCTGGCCGTGGTATACCATTTTGAGAGAGAGAAAAATATGCAGATTAGTGCATCCTCAGAGTTATTAGAATTTTAATGGTGATTTCGGGAAGATTTGACAACCTCGTGACTCCAACTCACTGCTTTTGGTTTTACGTTACTTGACAAAAAGTACTTCTTGCACTCCAAAAAAAAAAAAAAACAGAGATAAGAAATACTACCGCCCTGAGCAATCATCAATTTATCTTGCTTTTCTCACATAAAGCGGGGAAGATTTGAACAAATATCAAACTGTTGAGTAAACCAAGAACCAAACACCTAACCAAATTATGGAGTTTTGTCATATGGTATCAATGATGATCTCTAGAATCGCATATCCAACAGTTTGCATATGCTCACAACTTGATGTGTAATATTCAAAAGCAAGCTTGCGAATGGGCTATAGAAAGCAATTCAGCTATTGTTGTCGATTAGATCAGGAGCACCAATATAAGCCATGGCTTCGTTTCAAACTGTTTAGATTGTATATAATTGCTGCCACAATTTCTAGACAAGATCTGGACATAGATACATGGATGAGGACTGCACTTCTACGCCGCCTGCCAGATAACAGAGAAGGAGTCCCATCTGTCACTCTACTAACATTGGCAAGTGCTCCAAATTAGCCTCGTCCTATCAAAACACGGTCATGACAGCCTAGGCTTATGTTGCCTAACCTTTTCCCCTCTTCTTTCCCTTTCTTTGTTTCACTTCATGTTCCCATTTGCCTTCTCCCCAGGCGCAGGAGTCATCTCCTTCTTTTTCTCTTCTTCTTGGCTGTTACCCTGTGCCCACTCTGTATACTTCTCAAACATATCATCTTTGTAGAAATCCCAAGTTCTCCACACCAAAACCAGCATGACAAGAGCTCCGAGTACCGTCACCGCCGCGACAATGAGGAAGGAAAGCTTAAAGCACTGCACTCCGGTGCACGTTAACGCCTTCCCGGCGGAACCAGAGAGGTTCGCATTCTGCTTCGCCGCCTCTCTGTCATACAATTTCCCGGCAACCTTCACGTTCAGTACATACGTCCCGATCGGCGTGGCGAGAGGTACGAAGTTGAACAGCGTCGAGTAGTACTTGAGACCGAACACTTCTGATATGATTGCGAAGAGCAGCGGCAACTGTGCTCCCAAGCTGAAGCCGATGATCACCGACGCAAGGTAGAGGGAGCCCGGGATTCCGAAGGCGATGAGGAGGTGGCCGGCGCCGGCGAGGAGGAGGACCGCCGCGAGCATCAAAGGGCGAGGCACTTTGTACTTGGTGAGGAGGATATCGGAGGCGAACCCGGCCGCCACCCGGCCAGCATAGTTCCATATGCTGATGAGGGAGACGAAGGTGTTGATGTTCCGAGAAGGGTAGCCCAACGACTCGCCGATCTGGCCCATGTTGTCGATCGCCGTCAGGGTGCCGCCGACGCCGGAAATGGTGGAGAAGAAGAGGATCAGCATGTCGATGCTCACAATGGCTTGGAGGATGGAGTAGTCCATCCCCCTGTCAGGGGCCTTGAAGATGTGGGTGACGTAAGAGAGCGGTGAGCCCTTTTCGGTAGGTGCTGCGGTGGTTGGGGTTGGTTTCAGCTCGGGCGGTGGTGGTTGGGGGACCGTCGGCGTCTCGATGGCTACGGACAGAGGTGGGGCGTCCTGGGGGGATTGCTTCCTTTTCCTGAAGATCTTGAACTCTTCTTTGGTGGCTACGGCGAGGGGGAGAAAGAGGAGGAGGAGGACGATGGCGGCGCTGACGCTGTACTCGGAGTGGGAGAAAGTGAACCTCTTTTGGACCACGATCATGACCATGAGGAAGGTGGCGAGGGCGAGGGAGACGTAGAGGAAGCAGTAGAACGGCTTGGTGGAGTCGCCCGGCCGGCGCGGCGACTTGAAGATCCGAATGGTGGAGATGAAGACGAGGGGGATGGCGGCGGGGAGCCATGCGATGAGAAGGACGAGGGTCTTGGAGTCGTCGCCATAGAAGGCGAGGTAGAGCTGGGTGACGATGGCACCGCTGAGGCCGACATAGCCCTTGAGGAGGCCGATGATGATGCCGCGGCTCTCCGGGAAGTTCTTGACGGAGGTGACGACGGCGCCGGTGTTGGTGAAGGACTGCGAGTTGCCGCCGAGGCATAAGTAGAGGCACATCTGCCAAACGTGGGGGCGGGCGATGCGGCCCGTGATGGCGAGGTAGATCATGAGGTAGCTGAAGAGGTTCATGCCGGCGCTGAGGGCGAGGACCACCCATGGAGGGGTGACCTCATAAATGAGGCCGGAGATGATGCCGGCGCTGGCGCCCAGGTCTTTGAAGAAGGCCAGGGTGTTAAGGGTCTGCTGGTCGTAGCCCAGGGTGGTCTTGATGTCGTTGGAGTAGATGCCGAAGATGTAGATGCCACCGGAGGCTGCCATGATGAGGAACGATGCGAAGACGGTGAACCACCGCCCCCGGACCACCTGGACGGCGAGGCTGGAGATCTCAGCCACCTTCATCTCTACCGACTACTTCTCTCACCCACCACAAGCACAAAGAAAGTTACGGATGGAATGGTGTTAAGAGAGAGGATACTGCCACTATATATGAAATTTAGAGGTAATGGGTCAGTAGAAGAAAGGAACTTATTTAGTGGGGGCTTAGCTGTTGCTCTCCCACGGCGAGGCAGTTGAGTGCCGGTATGAAATGGTGGACTCGTGGACGGCTTGCGGGACCATGTAATGGGTTTTCTTGACTTGGATGTTGACTCGAGTGACAACTGATAAGAGGCAGGTGAGCAATAAATGTTTCCCTCTTTTTTCTAATTTTTTTTTTTTTGTTAAGCTAAAGTTGGAAGGTTCGCTTACTTAATTCACAGCGTGGGGAGAGTGATTTTGACGTCATGGTTGTTTAATTGCTGAGATTCTCGTTGGTCGTTTTAAAGATTTTATCGAGCCAAGTCGAGAAGTCTCTAGTTAGTCTTTCTTCATTGTTAAAGTAAGTTGGCCGCGGATTGAGGATCTCCGTGACTGACGAGCTTATCCATTCAGTCGAATTTTGTATTTTTTTTTTTTTTTTCCTTTTAAAATAAGAGCTAGTGGGATCGGTGGATCACCAGAGCAAGAACAAAACTCATATATGGTGAGCGTACCATCTGCTTGCCTAGTGTTGGCTGTACGTTAGATGATGAGTGATGACCAGTAACGTCACGCTTTACTGTATCTTTTTCGAATTTGGTCATCCGGTCTTTATTGTATCGGACCTCCATATTCAATGAATCTAGTACAGCTTATAATTATATGTTTTGAGCTGGCATGAACATGAATTCTTGAGGCAGATATTTACTCGTACTAACGAGCTTCACCGTGAATCCAGAAGATGGCAAACTAGTTTTTCAATGAAATGAACCTATTCTCCCAGAAGATTGTCCAATTGTCTTTAGAAATCAAGTCCGAGTCCCCCCATGGCATGCTCAAATCGCCAGCCCGGTGACTAGCTGGGTCCGTGGAAAAGACAGCTTACTGCACCCGTCGACGTCTCAAGTAATGCCATGCCCGTGAATCGTGCTCGCTCTCAGAAGATGCCAACCATTATACATGGCTCATAAAATTATTGAGGGCTATTAGGTACGACCTGGGTTCAAATTCTGCGCCCTGCCAACTTTTGATTGGGCTTTTTTCCCATCCTAATTCTGAAAATTTAATAAAACCTGTTGGATATTTGGCAGTATAATGAAAGAGCATCAGTGCAAATTAAAAACCAGTATAATATTTATATGAGAGGATGATTCCATATTAAGTTTTAAATGATAAATTATTGTATTCAACTTATCTTGTACTTATCTCAGTGATTAATGGTGTGCATCAGCATCACCGAGCATACAGTGCATGCTATAATTTTTTGCAGTTTTAGTGGGGGCAAAGAAGTTTTATTTTGCAAGCGATTGACGCTTTAAAGCACTTCTCTCGCGCAAGCGTTTCCCAATATATCTCTTTCTGAACTTCAAGCTAAACTGTTACCGGGTCAAACTGGCAGCGAAATGCGGCTCATGTGTCCAAACCTCCTTTACCAAAAGGAATGGGAAAAAGATTCAAACACTCAACATAATCCCCCTAGAAAAACTTACCTAGCAATGGAATCGTGACCTAAGATGCCCACCATTGTAAGAAAATGAACTCACTTTGCAGCACCTCCCTTTGTAGTCCAACTTCAACTTGGGCTTCGTACAGCAAAGTTTTTGAACTTTGGATGCCAAAGCACGGCTTCGCACTGCAAGTAGGACGGCAAAGCACGGGGAGATGTCTTTTGGTCAATCTGTAAGGCCCACGAGTACTTACCCGCCACATTTTAGGATCCGGATTTTACCCAGTCTCGTTGTCTGGACCATGGATCGGATTCAGTTTCCCAAAACCGAACCCAATTCTCCGTCCCAATCTGATGGTGCAGTCGCTGGGAGAGATTCCTGCTGCATTGTTCTGCACGTCTTCTGCTGTTAAAATATTCCCTTGTATTGGGACCAATCACCAACTTATAAGATAAATTAATAAAAAATATTTAATTAAATTTAAATTTAAAAATAACTATCCATTTAATTTTCAGATTAAAAATCTTTCACATTTAAAACATAACTTAAAAACAATTATCCAAACAAAATAAAATGATCTAATTATTCTTGTAATTATAAAATAATATTAAATTATTATAAAACAATATTATACTGTTATAAAGTAAAACTATACTATTATAAAATTATACTACACTGTTATAAACCAACATTGTATTATTGTAAAGTAATACTACACTATGATAATATAATACTATTTTATTATAAAAGAATACTATACTAATATAATACAATAAAGTAATATTATATTATTATAAAAGAATACTACACTAATATAATGTAATATTATTTTATTATAAAAGAATACTGTACTAATATAATATAATAAAGCAATACTACATTATTATAAAGGAATAATATACTAATATAATGTAATACTGAATTATTGTAAAGAAATATTACACTATTTTAAAGGGTATAAGAGTATAAGGACGATTTCAGCCAAAGATGGATAGTTGCTTTTAATTCATGTTTGGAATAGATAGCTACTTTTACATAAAATTTATATGGGAGCTGTTTTTAAGTTAAAAATAGAGTTAAAAATTTATCTCTAATAATCTAAATTTATAATTTTTTATTTATTTTTTTAAAAAAGATTACTACGAATCTATGATCAACTCGGTCTGTATCTTTCATCTGAAAGAATGAGCGATCTTTTTTCGCCACGTCGATTGTTGGATCGCATCTTGCATGATTTTTAAAGCACTCTAATTTTTATTTATCATCCATCTGCACAACTCTCAAAGCAGATATTGCACCATCTGACGGCGGACATCATGAAAGAAAGAAAGGGAAACATTCCTTCGTGTAGAAACAACCCGAACACATGTATGATAAGTCTAATCAAATGGATAGAGAAGAATTTGGAGTTTGGATCATCTCCAACAATTCAAGGTCCATACCAATCACATGTTGCATTCTAAGTCAAAGGGATCATTACTCATGGATATATTATGCTTCAAAATTTCAGTGGCATGCACTACATGACCAGTGTAATTGTTTGTCAATGTCTATCTTTATTTTTAAATCGTTCAGAACAGTTGGTGTTGCCGGTTACCACATTTCATCAGTGGTGGCATGTGAATCCCCTTATTTTGCGTAAAGTTTGTCCTCTCTTTAAGATAAGATGGTGATGGTGTCTTCTCACACTTTGAAAGTCAATGGCCGAGCCTAAACTTGGAACTTCAACAATATCTTTATATCTAGTTTAGTGAATGCTTGATTGATACAATTATGAGCGAGTTTTTGAAGGAGATTTAGCCTTTGCTGCTCGTTAGATCTCCATTCACAGGAACCAACGTAACTTGTTTCCTAGCGACTTGCTTCAGGTTGTCAGATTTTTTTTTATTTTTTCTTTGGTAGAAAGTTTGATTATTTTTTTTTTATAATCCAGCTACCGTTGATAGTGTGACTATTTATATTTATCACCTATTTTATATATATATATATATATATATATATATATATATATGCCATGGCTTAGCTTCTATAAAATTCTTCATTCATCATATAAATATTACTATTAATCATGCTAATATAATGTGCTGTGCCAACGTTAAAAATTATTGCTGAATATGGATTTGATAATAATGATAATTATATTAATATGCTTGATTGCTTATGTGTAAAAGAAATTTGACTATTCAAATTTTTTATTTATTATAATTTTAATATTATTATATTAATTTCAAAAATATTTAAAAAAAATTATATTTCGCACATTGCGTGAGGCCAATACCAGTGCAGAGTTTCCCGTTCATTTTGTGGATGGTGGTTTCTATCCGGTTGCACAATATAATGTTAACAATTTTAGAGGCACCTCTTGAGAATAATTAAACCTTGCTATTTGTATTTTAAGAAGAGTTTGAAGAAAATGTATTGTATCCCTTGCATTATATAAATTATATGCAAGTATATATCTAAAAATAGAGGCTTGGTTTATACAGGATTCTCTATTCATCGTGTAAAAGCCTGTATTAATGATAACAGTATGTATATGGTCTACCATCATTAAAGTTTATTATTTAATATATAATAAATATTAATAACACATATTTCAATGTTCATTGTTTGATGTACAATAGAAATTTGGTTACTAAAATTTTTTATTTATTATAATTTATTATATTATCATATTGCATCCCAAGAATGATTAGAAAAAAAAAAAGAAGAAACGACTGCTTTTTGCACATCATACAGGTTAATGGTTGAAGTTTCTATACGAAAACCTTGGATAAAGTTATCCATTTTGCATAATTAAATTTTATTACTCAGCATGACTCAGGTTGTGTGTAAAGTTCTCCGTTTACTATATAGATGTCCATATCGATGGCCAGAATTTCTACGAAAAGGCTCAACTTGTGCAAAATTATTTGCTCACCGTGTTAATACCGGTATTAATAATTAAAATGAGTTTTCACATGGCCATCATGACAATTTATTACTTAATATTCAACAGAAATTTGATTATGGAAACTTTCAGTTATTATAATTTATTAAATTATTATATCACATTTCAAGAACAGTTGGAAAAAAAAGAAAAATCGTACTGTATTGCACAAGGTTATGATATTGGTACGAATGATAGGAGTTTTAATCAAATATCACTAAATATCATTACTTGAAACCAAAATTTGACAGTAAAAACTTTTATTTATTATAATTTATTATACTACTATATTATATTTTAAGAATAGTTGAAAAATAAGAAAGTAAAATCATAATCATGCATTGCATAGGTTATATGCTAGTGAGCAAATAAATAAGAGATTGCAATAGGCTACATATATTTGCTAGGACAAAATTAGGTGAAGCTTGACCCAAGAGTATATGATAAATTAAAAGATTTTTTTTTAAAGATTACAATATTGAAAAAATTAATTTTTTGATTTCTAGAACAATAAATTATATTGATTGTTGTACCCTTCAGTATATTTATGACTACCTACTAATTCTCTAAAAGACACAATAATTAATTTACAGTATGTTTGCTTTTGCGATAACAAAACTAGTTTTAGCAATCACCTCCGATCATCAGAAATGTAAGACTTGAATTTGGTCCAATCAATAAAAAATTATACCCTACACTATATGCACCAATGTGGCCATGCACTATATGAATGAGTATATTTTTCTGTAGGCTAATCACCATGATAAGTGCATCCTGAATGGGATCCGTTGGAAGCAGACAATGATTGGTGCATTGCATGCCACGTGAAGTGCACAATGTAGGATATAATTTCTCTCAATCAACACCTAGATATGAGGCTAGATTTCCAAACTCCACTTGTTACTCCGAATTGTGTTAGGTATGAAAATGAAATTTGTGAGACCAATAAAAAGCAAGTGCCATCTGTGTTGCAACTTTCTCCTAAATTTTTGAATGTAGACATGCGCCGCTAAAGTTCTTGTTGTCGGATATATTTGGTGGAAAATGAAGTCCAAGCCCATGTTTGTATGCCATAATTCTCAGACTTAGGAGGGATGTTGGCTCGATCTCCCTCCCTCATCGATGTTTTTTCATAAAAGTAATTCTTTGTATATCGCATGCGGTGTAGAAAAAATACACTGCTTCATCTAATTGGACCACGTAGCTATCACTTTTTAATACGTATTAAATATCTGTAGTTCCATTTTTTTCATTTAAAATTTTGAATAAGAAAAATATCCATTCTCTTTTGAAAAATTATGATATCCTGCGACCATATTATGACATCCTACGGTTAAATTATGACTTTTTGTTCATAATTCAGCGATAGAATATCATAAGGAAGGAAAAGATATTTTTATTATTTAAAAATTTATAAATTTTTAATGATAAAAATATCAAATTTTTTTATAATTTTTTTTAAAAAATTATGACTTTCTGTATGTAAAAAAACATAATTTTACTGCGGGATGTAATAATATGATCACAGAATCTCATAATTTTTTTTATAATATAGAAATATTTTTATTATTTAAAATTTTAAATAAAAAATAAAATTATAAATATTAAATATATATTAAAAAAAGAATAATTATATATTGTAATATAATTAGATGATGTATTGCACGTTAATTTTATTGTACCGTATGCGCCACAAAGCTTTTATCTTTTCATGGCCTATCGGTTTCACATGTCCTTGGACCTCGGTCTGTATGCGATGGATCTTTTCCAGCTTTATGTCTTTACATAAACACTGGCTTATAAACACGAACACGAACGCGCTTGTGCTGTACCTTCTTTGGAGTGTAGTCGCCTTCTACTTTCCCTCTTTCCGATCTCATTTTGTTACTGGCCAATTTAAACCAAGCCTGACACGTTTTCCCGGCAGAGCATGTGGAAATATCTCTTGTCAATTTCGGCCAATTGGCCCTTGTGCATCAGATCATAGGGCCCAGCTACCTTGCCTGGGTCGCGGTTCAATTTAAACCCAAAATCCCAATCTGCTCCTGGACAGTCCAGATTCTCACAGCAGGGCAAGGAGTACTCCATGCTACATTATCCTGCAAGCCGTGAAGTGGAAATGTTTCCTTCTCTCTCTCTCTCCAATCCTTCTCTACCAAGCAACCCAAATAGCACCAGTGTACTCCATATATGCGGCTCTTCATGACATGCATTGGATGTACCATGCTCTAGCATAATATGCCATATCAAAGAATGATTATTGGTTGGATTAGGTCCAGTACCGAACAGTCCAACCACAAAGCAACATACAGTAAAACAGAAAAGCTTGCAATACAAGTGTTTTTATGTGTCGTAATTCATGGTTGGATTGATCCATCAGATCAGTGATAGATCTGATCCAACCAATAATTAGTATATATTAAAAATCGACCATCCTAGAGATTAGACAATGATGGGTGGGGGTAGTATTTAATCACATGACGTTTCATGTATGGCCTTAAGAGACATGGGGTCAATCAAGCCATATATTATAGTATTTTAAAAAACATCATAATTTTAACTTTTCTTTTTTTTTGGTAATCATAATTGTAACTTTGATTGGTGGTTGTGAATGAAAAACCAAATACTATTATAACTCAACTAACAAGAATAAATAGCCAACCATACGGGACTTGAGCCAACCAGGAAACGTATAGAAACATGAGGTTTAGCTTGGATAGACTGGAATCGAAAACTGGATTGAAATACAACTCAACCAGCAAATCTATAAATATCCAATCCAAACTCAACTAAGCCACCAATAAACCTTGACTACCTTGACCCTTTCCAGTCCAAACACAATCCAGGCCAACTTATGATCAAGATGGAGACTAGATTTGTTGAAAAGCATTAGGACTATAGTTTCTTACGAATTGGGAATTCCATTCGTGGAATTTGAATTCGGATCCACTTAGCCAGGCCTTCAATCCTAAGCATACCTGACTTAGAATTGGGTCAACGTATTCCCACCTAAGTCAGGTATATAATATACATACCGGACGCAATCCGATCCCAACCATGCCCATGGAAAGGAACAAGGGGAGTTAGAATTGGACTGGGCTAGGGTTGTGGGCCGTGGCTTGCTCCGGAGCAGGGGCCGCCCGATGTGTATAAGATCTGGCTGTGAGTGGAGAGAGGGCCAGTGAGGCGGACGAAGTCTCCCTCGCTGTCTCTCTCTCTCCTCCCGTTTCTCTCTCATCCCCCAGCACCGCATAATAAAAATATAATACTAAAAGCCACCACAGAAACCGTCCTCCGAACTCCCGCCCCATGCAAACACCCCTCCTCTTCTAACTCCTCTTCGTCTCGCCTCGCCCCCCTCCTCGCCTCCGAAACCCTAACCCTAACCCTAGATTTTTATTTTCTTGGATTATTGGGGGAGCAATGGCGGTGCCTCCGACAGTCCCGGTGCCGGCGCTCTACGTCGGGGACCTCCACGGGGAAGTGACGGACGCGGACGTCTTCGCTCTCTTCTCCACCGTCGGGGCTCTGACGACCGTTCGCGTCTGCCGCGATTCCGCCACCGGACGCTCCCTTGGATACGGCTACGTCAACTACATTTCCGCCCAAGATGGTATGAACCTTGGATTTCTCGATGCCTTTGCGCGTTCTTGATTTCGATTTCTTCTTGTTGGAATCTTTCCGGGATTCTGATTCTTTTTCTCGCCGATTCTTTGAGGTTCTGTTGGGTTTTGGATCGGATTCGTACCGAAAATATCGAGTGATTCTTGGTTGGATCGTGTTCTTGTTTCTCGACTGGTTCTTTTCATTCAAATTTTACCCTATTTTCTTTCTGTTTTGTGATTCTGATAGGCGCTTCGAGTTCTCCATTGCATGCTGTCTTATGGTTTCCGTTTTTTTCTTTTTCTTTTAAATTTGTATGGGGCTGTAGATGTTGTTATGTCTGCTATCGGTATTTTTTCTCTTGGGCTGAATGTATGGATTATTTTTCGGAATAGTATTAATTTGTTGTTGACGATAACCCTTTTCGTTTACGGATTATTTTTCTCTTTTTCCTGCATTTATTTTTTTTATAATCTACACATTGCCATGAAATTTCTTTCCAGGATTGCACTTAGTCGCAGTACAGATCAAATTCTGCTGTAACAATGACGTGAGTACTCCTCGTTGGAGTGTTCTCGGATTCATACCTTTCATATTGTTTCTGTCCCCCTTCTTGTTGAAACTTTTTACTTGATTTCTTGAGTCCTTAGCTTTGATTGCGTCTGATGTGGAGTATCCTTGTTTGTTTCTGCTGATTTAACTCGATTTTCACTGTCTTATGATTTGTTTATTCTGTTGTTTATAGTTTACTTTTCTACTTAAATGTTGTTCCTGCAATGGCTTCCAGTATTTGATGAGTCAATACATTGACTCTTGTTGATTTGTTTGGTTTTTGTGTTCTATTTTTGGTGCAGCCAAGCATGCTCTGGTGAAGTTGAATCACAGTGTTTTGAATGGCAAACCGATAAGAATTATGTGGTCCCATCGGGATCCCGATGCAAGGAACAGCGGGGTTGGAAATCTGTTTGTGAAGGTAAACTAAAGGAACTACTATAGGATACTCCTCCTCTGTTTTCCTGCTTCTATTATTTTGGAGGTTTTAATTGTGTTGCATTTTGAAATGCATTCAATCATCGAGTTTTATTTCACAGAACCTAAGTGACTCCATCAGTAATGCATGGCTTCATCAGATGTTTGGGAAATTTGGGACCATTTTGTCGTGTAAAGTTGCTACGGATGATGATGGGAATAGCAGAGGGTATGGATTTGTTCAATTTGACAAACAAGAGTCGGCAGAATCTGCCATTGAGGCACTCAATGGAACCACTGTCGCAGGCAAGCAAATGTAGGCTTCTATCCTCTGACTGTCATCATATATGCTAGTTACTATTTGCTTTCTCTATGTAATTGTCATTTGCCGATATCATTTGTTATCTTTTGGATCTCCTTTTGCTATGTGTTTGTTCTTGTGCAATGTAGATATGTTGGAACTTTCATCAAAAAGAGTGAACGTGTAGTGCTGAGCCCTGAAGCTAAATATACTAACCTGTACATGAAGAACCTGGACCAGGACATAACAGAAGAACTTATTGAACTGAAGTTCTCTGAGTTTGGTAAAATTTCTAATGTAAAAATTGCGAAAGATGATAATGGGAACTCAAAGGGATTTGGGTTTGTGAACTTTGAAAGCCCTGATAGTGCCAAAAGGGCAGTGGAAGCTATGAATGGAGTTCAACTCGGTAAGTCTACTGGTACCAATATGGAACTTCTCCTTTTCCTTTTTTTTGGAAATAACAAAATAAGCTATATTACGATCATCTACTGACTCACTCTATTTTCTTTACTATGTTGTGTAGGATCCAAGACCCTGTATGTGGCAAGGGCTCAGAAGAAAGCAGAACGGCGACAAATTTTGCGGCATTTGTATGAGGAAAAGCGTAACGAGCAGATCAGGAAAAGCATGGTAGCTTATCTTATGCTTTGCTCTTTTGGAGGTTTTTTGCTTGATTTTTTTTTACCCTGCAGTCTCTTCTGTTGGTTTTGAGCAGAAATTGACATTTTCTTCAGGCCTCAAATGTCTATGTCAAAAATATTGATGATACCGTTGATGATGATGCTCTGCGGGAACGTTTCAGTCAATGTGGCAGCATCACTTCTGCAAAAATTATGCGTGACGATAAAGGAATAAGCAAAGGATTTGGGTTTGTATGCTTTAGCACTCCAGAGGAAGCCAACAAAGCTGTGAACACTCTGCATGGTAGTTTTCTTTGCAAGTTACTCTCTGTTTTTCATCTGGATTCAAATAATAATTTTAAGTGCATGTATTTAATACAGGATGTATGTTCTACGGAAAGCCTTTGTATGTTGCAATTGCCCAAAGGAAAGAGGAAAGACAGGCTCAGTTGCAGCTTCAATATGCTCAGCGCATGGCAGGATTAACCGGTTCTTCAACTGCTGTTATGCCTGCTGGATATCCTCATCTTTACTACACTCCTCCTGGTGTTGTCCCACAAATTCCTCCAAGGCAAGGCCTTGTTTATCAGCCCTTTGGACTTAGTCCTGGATGGAGGCCTAGTGGATTTGTTCCTCCATCAGGGCCAGCTTTCCAACCAATGCCGCTTCCAGTGGTATGCACACAAATGTTTTAATTGTTTGACATGAAATGTAGTTTGCTGAAGATGATAAATAGGAAATTTGGAAGTTTTTCCTCATGTAGTTTATGGCTGCTTGATTGCTGGTGGAACTGTTCATTTTTTCCCTACAGATGCCAAATACTCCAAGGCAACATAGACAAAATAGGGGTCGGATGAATGGACCTTCACTGCCTCAGTCTGGACACCCTGTTCCATACTTGCCGCATATGCAACGGGCAAACCATTTGAATTCTTCCAAAGATTCTAACAGCCAGCAGGTGGCTTATTGTTTATTTAATTGTGAAGTTTATAATACTATCTTTTGCAATATTCGCTGTACTGCCCTATACTGTCTAGTATGGAGCATACCATACCGTACTGTACGCCATACTGTATGCTGTACTGTATCATACCAACATTGTCGTATCAGTCCGTATTGTGTACCGATACTATAAAAGGATGGTACTAGTATGGGGTCCAGTACGGAGATGATGAATCTTGATCTTTTGTTTTTTAATACTATTGGGATGTTCATTTTGAAATGTTTGTGTTTTGAAGTGTTCCAATGCCACTCTAGTATCTGAATGCCTGATGGCATCATGTTAGATATAGTCTTGATTATGATTATTGTTTTTCTGGGCATCACACCATGTGGATGCTTGTTTTGAATGAGAGTAGCTATCTGAAGATATAGAAGACTTTGGTTCCTGTTGGACCATGATTAGTTATCATGTTTTGCCGTATTGAATTTTATTACTGTTTTTCAGTGCATCACAACACGTGGATGCTTGTTTTGAAAGAGAGTAGCTATCTGGGGATATAAAATACTTCAGTTTCTTTTGGACCATCATTAGTTATCATATTTTGGTGTATTGAATTTCTGCATGTTATCAGGATAAGTAATGTAAGTGCAACTCGTCGGATACTTCTATAAATGTTCTGGATGCATGTTTGGTACTTGTGTAAAGTTTCCTATTTTTCATATTTATCTGCACTGGAGATGCTTCCCTGGTACCTCCAGAAACAAGGGGGAGCCATTTTCTTTCCTTCTTTGGTTTAACTTTATTTTGTTTCATCTATGATATTTAAATATTAAGTATGGATTGGTGTTGGGATCTGAATGATGACTAAATGATGAACGTGTAAAAATTGACGTTATCATTTAATGTACATAATATGTCATTTTGATAGCTTAGTATATGTTATGGAGGCTTTTCAAATGCATGTGTATATACATATACATATGGTTGTTTATGTTTATGTGCATGTATAAATGTGTATATACATATATGCATGCATGGATACATACATGTATATTCATTGATGTATCCTAGCCTTATCAGTCCTACCCTTTGAAGATTGCCATATCTGTGTCTGTATCATGTTGTATCCATGTCCTATTTTCGTGTCTGTGCTTCATAGGTGGAAAGGGAAGAAGGATTAGGCTGGACTTGTATAAAGAGGAGAGAGCCTACCAAGTACATAACCAACCCCTGCATTAACTTGCATAAGGTCTCTTGTCAAGTTGGAAAGAAATTTGTTCCCAAAAGATGTTGATTCTTTAATCATTAACAGTTTTGGCTCTATGTGAAGTTAACTGCAACTCTTCTGTGGTCACATAAAAAGGCTGGTACTGAAGAAAGCTAAGTATCAGAAACACAAGGAAATGTAGCTGATTCATTTCAAGTGATGCTTGCAGTTTGAGGAGGACAAGTGGCATTGTTTATGAGTAATCACTGCCCATTGGCAAGAGTCAATTTAAGTGATGGAATTTAGCATGCTGCTTAATTGGGGTGGGATGAAGAAGGGGATTTTGAGGGACCTTTGTTTTTTAGAATAAAGATCGGTTGGAATTGATGGAAAATTGTCGCTAAAATGCTGGAGTAATTCTAGGTATATTTTCATACCTTTTCAAGGCATTTGGAATGAATGGATGCATGGTCAAGGGAGGGTCTTGAGTTGATAAGAAGTTTTGGTTCTATTCAGTTATACTTTGAACATTATAGATCATGTTTAATGTTTTAGATTTCCATTTTTGCATCCTTTTGTTTGAATTTCACCCAACCAAATTTGAGGGCCAGTCTAGTCAATAATACCATAATCTACTTCTGTGTATATGTTAATTTTTTTAGCCATCTAGATTTGGAAGAAATATATATTAAGGTAGTTAATCTTTTTTTTTTTTTACGAGTTTGGTCATTTGTATAAGTTTTTTTTTTTTTTTTGTGTGTAAAGTGTTCACTTAGTAGTGATTTGTTAATTCATTATGGACTATGTTTTCTTGTTTGATGCGCATGTTGCATGAATGCTTCTATAGACCTTAAAATATGATCTCATGTGAAAATCATGATGTGTAAGATTTGCCTATATTTAGTTACAGCTAAATCATATTAGTGTCAAGAATGATGAGAAAGACTCAAAAGTTTACAAGATTACTGTTATGCATCTCACCACTAGTATCATCATTAGAATACTTACTCATAACATCTTGCAAAGGTTTTTAAATTCCACTATCATAAACCCAATCCCACAAAAACCAAAAGCTCACTTTCAACAACATTATGGTGGATCAAACTCAGTGTCATGAGAGCTTAACTCTTGACCAAGTTATAAATTATGCAACAATAAAATTTGCTAAGTATTTAAACTGCTAAATGCTGGTTTCTTTAACTAGTTTTCTTAGCTTAAAATTTGAGAGTTTGTGTACTGCTAATATTTGCTCCATAGGATCACCTGGGGGTCTTCATTACTAATGTGATCCCATCTAGGTGGTTTGGCCATCACTTTGTCCAATTTTGGCAACCAATGGGCTTCCTTAGAATAAGTTTAATGCCATCTTACTATGTTACACATTGTTGTCCAATAATAATCACAAATTGTTCTAGTCTTTTTCCAACTGTTTTGGGTCAGCTTTATGGATCCTTATTTGCAAGGTTTTCCTATCTCAATTGTAAATCATACTTAGTATGTTGCTTTATGTTGCACATCCTTGTCCAACAATCATTTTATTCCTCTGCATCATTGCTGACATAAAGATGAAAAAATGCTGGTCATGTGACTTCTTTCTGTAATAATTTTTGATACCCGACTATATCTTTTATATACATATTCGCTATACATACCCTGCTTCAATTATAGTGTTTTCATCTCACTCACCCAAATATATCAGATATAGTGTGTGGGTAACGATTATGCAATAATTTAAATTTTGATAAAGATTCTATATTGTGTGTATCCCCATCAAACATGCAATCATTTGCAGGTGCTCAGTTATGTCTTCAACTTACATGATTAGGAATTTTATTAACAAATGCTTGAGGCTGACGGCCAATGTGGTCTAGAGGGGTAGAGCCATCTCAAGTTAAAAGTAGTTATAAAATAATTTAAAGCAAAATAATACTGATTAACATAAATTTCAAACATAAAATATTTTCCATTTTATTTTTTGGTAGATTTTATTATTCATCGACATGTGAATGGTAATAGACACAAGGTCCATATCAAATATCTAAAAAGTCCATTATTTAAAATTTATAATTTTTAAGGCATTAATATTAAAGAGAAGAAAAAATGGAGACTTAAGGATTGTAAAGAAAGATACACTTGAACTCTAGCAATGGCAAGCAAGTGTGATACTTTCAGATTTTGGCGGTTGATCAGTGTTAATCCAGAATACAAGTACTGTTATGGGCTGTAAATAAAAATGTTTGACAGAGAGTAATCGCACCAAATTTATAGTTGGTTTGTGAAGCTTGTCATAGATAGGGGAATTTTGAAGGCTAAATGTTTGACAGGATGGAGTCAATTTTTCTTAAGGAAATTCTTATATGTTAATATGGCATCTTCTTTCAAAGAATTGCATTCTAGAAAATAATTTTTCCCTAAAAGAGAGGCGGTAGTCAAGTTTGGTGTGTAAAGTTCATGTCGAGGCAGCATGTGCAAGATTAGAGAGTTGTAATTAGTGTTTTATTTCGAGAGTTCTAATTAATGTTTTATGACGAATAAAACTCCTGTTTTTGTGAGAGTTAGGATGTGGTGGGGCATAAATTGGATGGTTCATGTGGGCAAGGAGTGGGAAACAAGGGTCTGACACTCTGACTAGGAGGTTGGTGGGGGGACTTGAATATAGATCTTCCCATGATGGTCTAACTGACAAAGAATCCTTTATGTTGCATGCATTCAGCATGCTAGCTTTCCAATTTAATATATGATCACATTAAAAAACTGCAAAGCAATGTTCTTGGTTGGTAGACGTTTTACCATGAGAAGCTATAATTTGCCTAAATAGTAAAAGTTTGTTATTAAATATTTGTATCATATATATATACAGTACTTGCAAACAATGTTATAGATATCTATCTATTTGATTTTGTTTTCGTATGTATTTCAAATTAAGGTTTTAAATCCTGTGGTATGGAGGTGTTCGGTTATCTCCATAGAATGGGACATCCCGTTGTCCCATCTCATCTTGACAGTGGTCCCGGTAAATATCCTCTACCTCTATCCCCTTCTTTTCTTTCTTTTTCTTTTTCCCTCTTCTTCTTCCTTTTTCTTTTTCTTATCCCTTTCGTTCTTTCTTCTTTTCATTTTTTTCTTCTTTCCTTTCTTCCTTCTTTCCTTTCTTTTTCTTACCCCTTTTTTTCTTCTTTCCTTTCACTTTTTTTCTTTCTTTCTTTTCTCTTTCTTTTTCTCTCCCCGCATGGATGGATTTCAGATTCCCAACTCTATCTCTGTCCTGTTTTCTCATAGGAATGGGACGGGACGGCCGAGATGCCCTCCATCCTACCGGAACATAAAATCTTACTTTAAATATATATAAATGTAAATGTTCTTTGATGTAAACATCGCTTTTATGGTTTCGAGTGTAGAAAAATAAGGTAACAATTAAGAAGACAGTCTTTTGTGAAGGAACTTTATTAATTCTCTCTAATTTAGTTTATGAATGATAGGGTCTTAAGCAATCACAGTTGCACGTTGTTACTAAGTTAATTTTGCAGCTGCTATGTTGCAGACTTACTTCTATCTATACTGTACCTTCTTGATCATTTGTTTAGATGTTTGGGAGATATCATGTAGCCATGAGTCAATTTTTGTGTGACTAAACAGAACAAACTGACATTACATGATTTTTAATACATGTTTCTTTGGGGAGACATAAAAATGTAGTGGATCATTCAGAAAGGGAACTTTATCCATTAACCATGATATGTTTCTGAAGTCATCATTTTTGTAGTTTTAAGTGGTAGAAAAGTTTGAGATATAACTGCAAATATGCATTTTTTATGCGAAGGAACATTATCTCACTTCGATTTTCTCTAGTTTAGTTTACAAATCATAATGCTATAAGTGATCACACTTGTGTGCTGTTACTAGGTCAATTCTGCAGTTGCTATGTTGGACATTTGTTACTAAATACCTTCACAACCAGTTGGGAGGTGTCACAATGAAGCCATGAATCCATTTTTCTTGTGATAAAGAAAATAGATAATGCACACTTTTTGATGTGACTTCCCAACATCATTCCATATGATCCTTTAAAGAGTCAGAGGCAAGGAGTGGAACTCTCAAAAAGGAAAGTTTCTATGCTAGCTTGCATATGATACATAGCGTGACTCTACAAATAGCCTAGTTTGTCTCCAAATGCTATGCTTTTGCAATCATGATTATGTTGATTGCATTCTGGCATGTACTCTTTCTAGATTGACTTCATGGCCCTTTATGTATCTGATTTTAAATAAAATTCCTGACTTGGAGAAAGCTTATGACATGGTACAGAAGAAAAAATAGATTGGTGGGCTTTGGGAAAGAAAAGTGTGCATGTGCAGTGTATTGAAATTACTGAGCACTTGTAAGCTGAGTCAATATCAAGTGCTAGGAGTAGTTCTGATATGACCAGGTCAAAGTAGGTTTGTCCCAAGAATAAACTTTAAGTACGATTCTTTTTATGCCCCTTGTAGGTGCTTGTTGATTTTTCTGATGATGCTCCATACTGCATGCTATTGGCAGATGTATAATGCTAATTGATGAGAAGAGGACAGTCAAATACTAAATTTGTTTTGTGGACAAATAAAACCTTAGGGGATATGGTTTCAATTCCAAATTGATGGACAAAGGTTTCATAAAGTAATTGACTTTGTTATCTTTGATCCGTTATGTGAAAGATGGGTAGATGTAAGACATATATGTCAACAGAACTAGAGTTGGATGGATAAAGTGGAGAGGTGCTTCTGGGTTGTTATGTGGGCATTGTATGTCTTGATGTCTGAAAAATGGCCGTAAGACTAATATCATTGTATGGCTCACAATGTTGGCAGTTGGTGGTTTATTAATACAAGATAAACATAAAGGAAACAAGAATGAGCATGTTGAGTTGTTTGTGCAGTAAAGTTAACGAGGATTAATTGAGGAGTATATCAGATCTCTCAGAGTTGCATCAATTAAGGATGATGTGATAGAACTAGTTTAGTTTGTATGGAAATCTGAGGATACAATGCAGAGAGATACCAGAATCTGTGTTGAATGGTTTAGATAGAAGGGACGACCTAATAAGGTACAATGGATGGAAGTTTTGAGAGCTTGCAACAAGACCAGAGGCGCTGCTTGATAGGAATGTTTGGTGAATAGAAGTTTTCAAAGTTGATTGTAGGTTAGTTAGGACAAGGCTATGATTATTGTTTTTATCAAGTAGGCATGCACTATTGATTGATATCTAGTGTACTTATGAATTATGCATGAGATTCTGTTTGTAGATGAAAGAAATCAGAATGAATCCATGCCTAAAAAAGGATTTTGTTTTTTTTCCTCCCTGGTAAGCGATGCTTGTGGGCAATTTTTGTCTACTTGACCCCTGTTACCATGGTAGAAGCAGGAATTGGTTTAAGTCTTTACTGCAACCCCTAAGAGACAATACCAGCAGACAAATGGGAACCTTAGAAAATGTAATTCTGAATATATGCATAATATTGGCATACCTCCATACCAATACATTGATTTCCTATCATTGTTGTGTTACAGATGCAACAAACATTCATTATTTATCAAAATGCTAAAAATTGTCAAGAGTTAATATTGTTGTCTGAGTTAACAAGTAAACAGAAAAGTATGAAAAAATTGTGATGTGATGATAATGCTAGTACCCTTGTCACAGTTGAATATCATAACATGATCATGGTGAGAAATCAGCAAGGGGATTTAAGAAGCTCAATTTGACAAAAGGATAACCCCTTTGGAAATCAATTGCAAGCAAGTAATCGATAAGACTACTACTTCTGTAATATGGGAAAATGGTATGCACGGTTATTCCCAGGAGTGTTGTTAAGGTTGAATCTGTGTATCATCCTCGTATACCTATGTAGAGTCTTTCTTCTTTGTTGGTGTTAAAATAATGAATTACACATTGCCATCATAATAAGAATTAACATTTAAAGAATGTTGAAGTAATTGCAGTATAACATAAAATCATTTTTACTATGAGTACTTATCTTCCATTGCATTATCTAATTAGCCCAACAGTCATTGTTTATGTTATTGGAAATAAAGTACTAAGCTAATCCAAATTTCTTTCTTATTCAAGATGTCGAGAAAGCTAAATTGGTTATGTAAATCATCATTAATGAACACCCTTTTGATTTGGTTTTGAGCCCTGCAAGCTATGTGCCTGATTGTTTGCTCAAATGCTTAATTGCAACCAGTCCCATCTTGGGAACAGCTACATTGGATCATGTACTTGTAATGGAGCTGTAATGCTGTCCTATCATCAACCGTTAAAGGAACAGCTGACCTGGATTAAATTCATGGGATGTAGTGATGCCACCTACCAGCATTCTTCAGTGATGTGGCTTTAGGTCTTTCTGAGCAGAGAAAGAGGAATAGGAGAGTTAGAGATCTGGCCTATTGAGGGATGGAAGTTGTGGGCTTTAGGTTTTGAAATTTCTTCAATGAATTTAGATTGGAAGGACCATGGAAGTGATTAACACTTTCCTTTATCTTTGTAAAAACCATTCTTTTTGTTTTTTTGTTTTGAAAGACTTCATGCAACTGGCCAGACTCTTCAGTCTTTCAGTTTCATAACATAATATTGAGTTCCTTTCTGAAAATTGGGTTGCCGGTAGCTCATCATTTCTTACAAATGTGCTATTCTTACCAAAAGCAGGGTAATTCAAAGATTGAACATACTTGCAACGAATTCTGAGTGTACCCTTTACCAAATTTCAGCTCTGTTTCAGCTGCTTTCAACATTTCTCTACTTGAATGTCAATCTAGCAGACATCTTAACTGCAGATGTTCGATGATTTCTTAGTTTCAGATTGATAAACAAAATTGTTTTATTTTTCCATGTGTTGTGACAGTGATTGTCTAATTTTGAGCAACAGTCTTTGGAGGTGATTCTGATAATTTTTTGGTACAAACAAAGCTGAAGTGCCTAAGAAGGCAAAATGACAACCATTGCTTTCAGAATGATAAAGTCAATCTGCAAAATTGTGTTTTTCTTTTGTATTTTGTAGGTGATTGTCTAATTTGGAAGAATGGTCATTTCAGGTCAGTCGGATCATATTTCTGGTATATAAGAGGCTAAAAAATATCTAAGAAAGCAAAACAACGATCTTTGAATTATGCATAAAAAATTTTATTGAGTCACTATGGTCAGTCCGCTCATATTTCGGAATGACAGCTTTTCTGGGTTGTGCCTTATTTGGTATCTCTTGCTTGAATTGACACTTTCTGGGGGTCCTTTCAATTAGGAAGAAGTGAGAATGAGCAGTCTCTAGTGCCTTGATCTCATATTGTCTCACCGTTTCGCAAGAATTGCAATTTTCGCTGCATAGATGTACCATGATTCATAATTTCTTTTTCTGGAGGAAATTTTTGTGAACGTTACATCACTAAAATGTTGCGATGAACACCTTGATTTGTTTTGAGCACATTAGAGCAATTCCATGGGATATCCTAACACATTTTTTCTCCATCCTGCAGCGATTTGGGCAGACCAAGTATGTGCCAAATGGACGCCAGCGTGAAATGAATCATGGATCAATGGTTCCACCAGGTGCTCCAAACTTGCAAGGTACAATGACGCTCAGCAGCATGCTTGCTGCTGCTACACCACAGCAACAAAAACAAATGCTTGGCGAACGCCTTTTCCCCTTGGTTGAAAAACTTAAGGTGGTATTCCATTGCCCTTTGTTTCAAAGAATAATTGATGCTTTATCCAGCTTTTGTGTTTTTTATGAATAACATTCATGTTGTCTCAGACTCTGGCATTAACTTGTTATCTTTGTATTGTTTAGTTTGATCTTGCTGCTAAAATTACTGGAATGCTGTTGGAGATGGACAATTCTGAATTGCTTCTGCTGTTGGAGTCACCAGAATCATTGGCTGCCAAAGTGGAAGAAGCAGTCGAAGTGCTGAAGCTATCTAAAACCAACGTAGGTGGTCAAGAGTCTCTCCACCCCAATTACTTTTCAAATGAGGTTGCCGTCAACTGAAAGGAGTACAGAGTCTGAAAATACCATTCTTTTGGACTACAGATCATCAGTCACATTTTGCATTGAGGGCTTATGATTTTTATTTGCGTTTCTATTTTGCTGCTAGAGTATGGGAAGTTCACTTATGTGCTCCCCAGGACCTTTGATATTAGTCTAGTTGTTTCATTATCACCATAACTGACAATCTAGTGTTGAAGACTTTTTTTGTCCTTTTCTTTATAAATGACTGATTATAGAACTGTCTATATTTCTGGGTTTTTACATGTTAAGTGGAACCTTATTCTGCATTCATGGTTTATGAACCATTAAGGATGTGCACTTTTCCAATCAGGAATTTTCTTGGTGATATTGATTTGATTGATGCCATGCCCTTTGATGTGGCATTTATGTATGATAGTTATTCTGGTTATGCTTTCATAGTTTGTGTGTAATTGAGCTTGGCCTTCATCTCCTAAGCTGATACGTGACTTGGTGGCAAAGAGTGGTGCCAGTTATATACCTTGATGTTGATGAGTATTCTGGTGGGTTTCTGAAAAGTTGTTCTCAGTAGTTTGATGGACATATGATCTTTGATAGTGCAGGCTAATGCCTGTCATTTCTTATTTGGACTTTGCAATTCTTCCCAGTAAATGTGTCTGGGTGGGTATACAGATTATTTTTTCGCCGTATGGTTGTGGGTTGTTGGGATGGTTTTGTTAAATGGAGTTTCAGGAGCTGAATTATTGTTTGTTTGCAGCTGAGTTTCTGTTTTTCAATGTTCAAATGCTGTGCAAAGGGAGCCCATCTCTTTGAGATGTTGAGGATCTGTTTCCTTTGCAAAGTTCTAATTCCCTTCAGCATGTGTGTAAAGACGTCATGGCCAAATCTTGGTGAATGCTGTGTTTTAATTTGATTATTACTGTGATCTTCAACAATTTAAGGCCTTCAATGACAGTGTCCATCTGTTAAATCTATCCTTAATCATATAGTTTATAACATATTAGGGCTTAGGTCTTATGGAATGTTTTGATTGAGAGAGTTTTGCAATGAAGAATTGTAGTGCTAGCCCCATTGATGTAATCATTTCTTTTTTCCAATCCTATATATACATGTGTATGTATGAGAGAGTTCTGCAATGAAAAATTGTAGTGCCAGCCACATGGATGTAATCATTTCTCTTTTTAATCCTATGTATACACAAATGTATGTATGTATGTATGTATGTATGTATGTATGATGTATGTATGTATGCTCCCTTGAATATAGGGTGCATGTATGTATGTATGTGTGTGCTTTCTTTTCTTTTTTTAATACAAGCGGACGATCACATCATTCTAATGTGAGAGCAGCTCAAAGAATCAGCGTACAAGATGTCACGCAATGTCTGAGGGTATTCATCTCTATAGCATTAGGATCAGTCTTCAGTATGATCAGTAATAAAGAAAGCCATCCAATCCGTAGCACTGTTCGTCTCCTAATAGACATGAGTTACATAATGAACAACCATCGCAGAGCACTGACAGAGAGATTTTTAAATATCACGAAGGAGCGGATGAACTTGTAAGTGCTTCATGTCATTTTGGATCTAGCCTATGATCATGGTAGAGTTGCCCTCCACAAGGATCTTCTTCGCATGCAGCTCCTGATGTGTGCAAATGATGTCCATCAGGCAGTCTGGAGCTCCGCTTAAGGGATCGAAGGCTCAAAAAAGGAGGAGCAACCAGTAGCTAGCAGCCTACCATCCAGACCCCGGATGACATAGCCCGCATCATCTCTGCCATCTCTGACACTGCTATCGAAGTTGACCTTGCAAATCTCAAGGGGGAAGGCTTCTAGGAAATGAGAAGAATCCTACGGATCGCTACATTCGTAGCAGGGGAGTCTCAGAACCTCAAGCTATCAAGAGATTGTCTAGTAGCGTCGAACCAACAGTACTCCTCCATAAGATGGCAAGCTCTCTCCAACAATCGATATGCAGGCACAAAATTAGCCTCGAAGACGAAAGTGTTCCTGGAAAGCTAAATCTGATAAGCAATGTACGCCATCCTACTGCCTGAGGGCTGGCACTCAGTCATACTCTGGCGTATCACATCCAAGAAGGAGGAGAGGCAGGAGCCATTGGTGGTCTCCTAGGATTGGTTGCCCACCATCCCCCAGATCAAACATGCCCTCGGGTAGCGAAGTATGGCATGCTCCATCATCTCATCCTCTAGCCCGCAGATCGAATAGATGGACGGAATCTCCAAGCCTTTATTCTTGAGAAGAGTCAAAGTTGATAGCCAGTCCCAGGCAACCTTTCAAAAAAAGAGTCTGATCTTGGGATGGATTGCCATTCTCCAGATCCAAGCAAGCTCCATTCTTCGTACTGATGCTGGCCTATACACTACAGCAAGATTAAAGGTAGGAGCCTTAGAGCAATATGATCGGCCCTACACTCTTAAATCATGATTTTTATGGATAGGAATAAGGATAGCAAGGATCCTATTAGCAAGTTGGCTATTAAAGAGGTGGATGATCTCACGAGTCCTCCAACCCCTGCCATCGTTAGCGATAAGCTCACTAAACCACAAGCCATCATCCACCTCCATGCTAACATAAGTGGGCCAACGAGAGAGGAGGAGACTGGATACCCAAGCATCCTGACTCACATCGATCGAGGTCCCATCACCAATAAGCCACCTAACCTGGGCCACCACTATTGGAGCACGGATGCAAATCTCTCTCCAGATGAAGGAGCTTTTGTAATCCATGCGAATCTAGGATCCTTGGCTCCAATCTGCATATCGAATCCTCATCATCCTGCTCCACAGGCAAGCAGGCTGGATGAGAAATCTAACCGCATGTCTGACAATCATCACCTCTCTCGTAACTAGTAAGGACCGGATACCAAGACCTCCATCCCATATTGGCTGGTAGACGACCTCCCAAGATAGCAGGTGAAGCTCATGACTACCCAGTCTAAAGCCTCAGACAAAATTTTGGAGTTGTTGCTCCAGCCTTTCGAGACTAGAATATGGCATAACAGTATTAGCCAGAAGATAAGTCGGTATAGAACTCAAAATAGATCTCACGAGTATAGTCCTCCCCATTATAGAGAGGGTAGTAGCTTGTCAGCCCTTGAGATACCCCCGAACCCACTGCTCCATAGCCCTGTAGTCGGCCCTTCAGAGTCGCCATCCTGTGATAGGAAATCCAAGGTAGGTCCGGGTCCTTATCTACTCAGGGATCTCCAGCCTATCCCGAATCGCCTACTTCACCTGGATCTTCATTTTGGGACTGAATATGATAGTGAACTTCTATAGATTCACGAGCTGATCAGAGGTCTGACAATAGGTGTCAACAATAGACACGAAGCATCTAGCATTCTGCACTGAAGTCCAATCGATGAGCAAGCAGTTATCTACAAATAAAAGATGTGAGAGTGGTTGCATCCCAGAGGCAGGCCAGTAGGGCTCTAGCTCTGCCCCTTAAACCATCACTCGAAGAGAACGAGATAGAGCATCAGCACATAAAATAAATAGATAGGGAGAGAGGGCATCCTTGACAAAGGCCACTAGTCGTGTGAAAAAAATCCATCGGAGAGCCATTGATCAGGATGGCATAGCTTGGGGCCTCCACACAGTCTATAATCTAGCCAATCCATCTATCCTGAAATCTAAACTCTTGAAGCATCCGCCATAAAAAATGCCAACTCATTTGGTCGTAGGTCCGCTTCATGTCCAGCTTGATCGCCATCAAGCTTTGATGAATAGGGACATGCTGCAAGTCATGCATAAACTCTTGGGTGAGCAAAATATTATCGATGATGCAGTGATCACTGAGAAAAGCATCCTGCTCCTGACTAATCAAGCATGGAATGATCGACTGAAGTCGACCAACAAGGACCCTCGCACACATTTTATAAAGAGTGGTGCAAAGGTTCATCGATCTAAAGTGTCCTAGAGCTGATGCATCAGGACTCTTCAGAATAAGGGTGATCAACATCCTCTTCCACTGCTCCAGAATACCTCTGGCCTCAAACACCCTCTACACTGCCTCAGTCACATTATCTCCGATGATCGGCTAATTCCAACGGAAGAAGAAAGGTAAAAAACCATCCGATCCCGAGGCTTCATCCTTTTCGAGGGATCAGAGGACTTCAAGTACCTCCTCAACTGACACTGGATGAGTTAGGGCCTCATTCTACTTCTTAACGATGTTGCATAAAGGATGAGGCCCAAGGGGGTGACCATCCTCGCCCAAAGGGGCGACCATCCTCACCCAATGGGGTAGTCCAATGAGACTTGAAAAATTAAAAAATCTGACCTCTGATCTTCTCACTGTCCTCCACCATCCTACCATCGCTCTTCCTCAACTGCTTGATACAGTTGGTAGCCCTCCGGATCATCGTTGACTAATAGAAGAATTTGGTGTTTGAATCATCCTCCTTGATCCACTACACTCTGAATTTTTACCTCCACAACATCTCCTGCTATCTCAATAGGGAGTGGTGCTCAGAGAGCTTGCGGTGAAGCTTCCTCAAAACAAGCTCTTGGAGGCCCCCTCCTAATCCTCTCTCCTCTGTAGCTCCGCAATGTCAACCTTCACCCTCTTAATCTATCTAAAGATATCACCAATCTCCAGATGATTCCACTGGATAAGCCTACGCCTCACCAGCTCGAGCCTCCTGATCACTCGATACCTCACATCACCATGAATCGATATCTTCCAAACCTCCCTAATCAGCTCCCACGAATGCGGATAGAATGTCCAGAACTTTTTAAATCTTAAAGGAGCTTTGGCCAGTCGTAGGCCATCAGTAGTCATGAGAAGAGGACAGTGATCCAAAGGAAGCACTGGAACAAGGCGATAGTGGCAAGTGTCCAATCAATATGCTTTCAAATCCTAGCTCCTTCGAGATGATTGTTGTACCAAGTGAATTTGGATCCAAAATAGTCAAGATCAATCAAGCTCAGATCGTCGATGAACTTCTTGAACTCTTTAGAGTCAATGGAATTAGCATATTGCTTACCACCTATCTTCTCATGGGATCCTATAACGCAGTTGAAGTCTCCAATGACAAGAGAAGATAGGCCTTGCGACACTAGCCCGGATATCTCGGACCATAGGACTCTTTGGTCCTTATACTTAGTGCTCGTATACACATTCAAAAGAAGCTAAGGGCCTCCAATTTGCTCCAAGATGACTAAGGCCATCTGCTGCTTGTATCTATGGAACGCATCCATCCTTCCTAAGCCACATGCCACAGCATCATGATCCCCCCGGACAGTCCCTTGGACTCTACCGCATAAGTGCTCCATGTCGGTGGGATCCATCGTTTGGCTCAGACAAGGCTCTTCCTTGACAAATGGGTCTCAAACAGGACAAATATCTGGGCTATGCTGCTAAAAGATTCTTTCGAACATCATCCAGAATGAGGGCTTACTCAGCCTCCGAATGTTCCAAATCAACAATCTTATTGGGAAAGCTAGCAAGGAAGGGAATTCAACTAGTACCCCCCCATCTGAGTGTCAGCCTTCAATCCTCCAATAGTCGAGTCCATCTTTGATGATCGCCCCTTCTCCCCCTGAATGACCTACCTTAGTCGGACTAGAGCCTTATCGTGATCCAAGCCCTGACCTTTCGATGCAGGAGTCGAATGTGCTAGGTTGCCTACCATCTCAACCTCCATCCCTTGCTTAAAGTGCCTTGCCACCACTGGGCCACCCAAGCCTTCTACCAAGTTTCTATTTGGGCCATAGCCATTTTCCCTTCTTCCAGGGCTCCAACTAAAAAGAAGAAGACCTCGATCCTCTTGGGGTAGTAGATGCATCCAACTGAGCCTCTGAACAAGCTGGTCCCTTACCCTTAACCCTGTTTAGATTTGTAGGGCCTTTTCTCTTATCAGCCTCCTTTCCATGGCCTTTGGGTTTCTCAAGCGCCCGACCCGCATCAAATTCGTTGGGTTGGGCATGCTTGGGCTTTCCGGCACCCGCCCCCATACTTTCCACCGAGCCTGCCCACGGCCCAGGTGAGCCTACAGCACATGTGCTTTCCACCCTTCAAAGCCCACCACCAACAAGCCAAACCTGTTGGCCGACTGATCCACACGCATGCCTGAGCCAACCATCGAGCCCATGTCCAGGCCTGAGTCCGCACAGATGTCCACGCCGCCCCCTGCCTCCAATCCAACCATTGAACGAGGAAGTAATCTCCACCATGCGATCTTGTCAGGCTTGATCCAACTGTTGGATCCCTTGGTCAGGTTGACTCGATCCGAGCTGCCCTGAGTTGGCTCCTTCCCGAGTCGGCACGGTCGGATCTCCTCACTAGGGGACCGATTTGACTCGACCCCTTTCTTTCCCATTCCTCCGACTGCCTCCAGCCTAGGCAACCACTATCGGATGGTGACCAGCCACGCCCCGAGAACCTCCTCTCCTCTAGCGACCATGTTCTCTGAAGTGAGTCCAGTCGAAGGTCCCCCTTCTTCCCTACCCAACAGGCATGCTATCGGAGCATGAAAGTGGCCACATTAGAAGCATACACTGTCAAGGTTTTCAAAATGAACTGCTGCCACTAGCGGCCCTCCAGTCCATCAATCAAGATCCTTGGCCACAACGACCAAGCATGATCAAGCATAAGGCACGCCCAAGTGAAATCGAGCCACCTCCACTTCGTTGTATACTCATCGACTGCCGCCAACTCGTCGGTCAAATGGAGGATGCTCCAAATGGATGCCTCCCCCCATAGCTCCGTCGAAACGCGCTGCAATTGGACCCACACAAGTGCGGATCGGATCGCTCCCTTTGAAGGGTTGAATCTTGGCCGCCAAGACTCCACCGCTAAAGCCTGGTTGGCGACCACCCAAGGGTGGCCAAGAATCAACTCCCTTTCCTCCACCACCGCAAATCGAATGAGAAAGTGGCCCAGCTCCAAGTTGTAGCCCGCCACCTCCCTCTTCATGCTAGCTTGCTGTCGGAAATCCCTAATCACCACCTCCACCGCAACTCGCCAGTCAAGACTTCTGGACACCACCGTCGAAGCCGCCGACCCCTCCATTTTCTCCCACATCTCATCATTTGGGAGTTCAACCACCTCCGAAAACTGCTGAACCAGCACCTCCACCTCCTCTGGTGATGGTTTCAGAGAGACCCAAACTGTGCACCCAATCCCTATCCTCCTCCATGTCGAGTCCAATCGATTTCCCCCCCATGAGTCCCCCTAGCGATTTTCGAGCTTGTCCGCCATCTCCTTCAGTGCTACCGACCGTTGCATTCAGTCTGATTATCGACGATCACACCAAAAGCCTCTTAGCACTAATCTCAAAGTACCAATAGAAAGTTCACAATAGTCATTGTTCAAAACCCACTTTTCGTCAATCACTTAAACCAAAACCCAAAACTCTTGCATGTGCTTTCTTGAATATAGGGTTTGACATCGGTGATCTGCGCATGTATGCCTGTATAGTGTAACTCTTATTGAGTTATATGCTTTCTTGAGTATAGGGTTGGACATCGATGATTCGAGTTATTCTATATGATCTATTATATATTTTTAAATTGCTTATATATTAAAAATTATATAATTTAAAAGGATTTAATTTATGCATCAAAATAGATAATTTTTTGTATTATCTAAGCTACTTAATTTTTGATAACTTGGTACATAAGTTAAGAATCTTTAAATCATATAATTTTTGGCTAAAGGTTTCAAGCCATATAATCTTTGGCATATAAATGGTTTAGAGGCAGCAGAACATATCTAATGGTTGGGTGACCGATGTGAGACTTATATCATCTAATTTTAAATAGGTGTAACAATATAAGAGTCATATTAAGCGTACATACATATATACCCATGTCTTGGGTATAAAGAATTCCAACGTAGGTTCTTGTATGGAGGTTTAGAATCTTAATGCAACCATTTCTTTGTTCATCTGCTACTACCTGTCTTGAGTGGGCAAGATTAATTAAGGCTAACGCCCTGGCTATATTAGTGGGTCACTTATAACAAAAATAAATATAACAGATTCTTTATTAAGCAGATAAAAAGCTTGGGGACTTTAAAAAAGCTTAGGTATCCTTGAGATCTAAGCCGATTAGAATGACAAAAATGTTTGAATCGACCTATTTAAGGTAAAAATAAGATTAAATGTTGCTGTAGATTTCGATTTTTCTAAGAAGCCAAGAAATAATTGCCAATGCTATATCATTGCGCAAAGCCTAAATATTTTTCTTTTCCTTTTGTTCTTTTTTCCCTTTTCTTCTGTTGCCTCTCCTGTGTGTTAATCCAAGAAAAATAGGAACTGAATAACAACCGGGCAAAAGAAAGAAAACTTAAAGAGAACCTATGATTTTATCAATCATGGCCGGCAAGGAATGGATAGCGATGATTGTGTCGATCATGACTGTTTTGAGTAATTTTAATGAACCATGTTATCCATTTTAGTTATGTATCTCTTTTTCTCCATCTCTTGATCTCTTAATCATTTTAACTAAGAGTTCATTGGGATTTGTCTACCCTTTTTGGTTTTGGGTAATGGGGTTTTCTTTTATTTTATCTACTCACAGCATGAATGGTGTAATTAGTGCAGTCATGGAAGTTCCACGCACAACCAGACAAGGTCAGTAAGTACATGTATGTAGGTCACGTAGTTCCGATATTAAATACACCAGTATATTTGCACATGATATGCGGGTGATAAGATACATTAGATTTTGTTAATTTTTATAGGAAAATATTTAGGAGAGTAGGAAGACTATAGTACCAAGCAGAGTAGGAAATCTATCATTTCTTATTAGAGGTTATTTATACCACATCCTAACTTATGATATAACGCCAAAAGCTAGTTTGATGATGACCACATAGCAATAATACAACGAGCATGCAAAAACAAACTAGAGTTAAATACTAACTAGAGTTAAATTATTGGATGCATGGGATCACGTACGTCACATCTTCAAGAATATGAAGATCAGCTAAGATGATAGCATGAGACCAAATTCATGTCTCAAAGGACAGTAGTAACTATCCTTTTGAGAGAGAAGACAGAGAATGCTGCTAGTGGTGGATGGTGTTTGCAGTGAATGATGATGATGGCGAGAGAGAATAGGGTTTCTTAATTTCTCCCTTCATTTCTTCTCTCTTGAGCTATCCTTTTTGTTCATATTTTACTTCGTATAAATTCATTGGTGGATGCAAAAGGAAAAATGTGGGGTCAATTGACCCCACAAAAAAAATGCCATAATATACTTATATACTAGACTATTACTAGAAGAAGCCATACTGATTAGTGAAAAAAATTAAAATTGACTCTACAATATTATGCATATATATATATTAGTGAAAAAAATCAAAATTGACTCTACTAATTTTATGAATTGACTCACAATGTAAAAGTTTTAAAAAATAAAATATAAAAAAGATCACATTAAAAAAATAATTATGACCTACGTTCTCTCTCTTTAATGACTCATATGTCCTATCTCTTTCTCTCTCCTCTTCTCTTGCACCACTTTGACCTATCTCTCTCTCCTTATTTTTCTTTTTTTATTAATTATTATTTATTTATTTTTTAATATCACATCTAACGCCATCCATCCCTTATATTTAAATTCCATGTCAATTTATTTTTTATATCCTAAAAGGACTACATCAAAAGATGAAAAGAATAATTATGGCATATATTCTCTCTTTTTAATGACTCACATATCCCACCTCTCTCTCACTCTCTCATGTATCTTTGACCTGTCTCCCCCCTCTCTCTCTCATTCTCTCTTTTTTTATTCATTACTTCTCTATTTATCTTTTAATACTTTATCTCAATCCCATGATCCCATCTGTCCACCCCTTACACTTAAAGTACACATTAATTTATTTTTTATATCCTAATCAATCTAAATATAATAGAAAATCATATATTTTTCTTATTTTACTTCTCAACCTGAATTAGGTATTTCTTTTAACTTCTTTTTTTTGTAATATTTTTTTTTAATTTTTTTTGTCTTCTTCTTTTGTTCACTCATATTAAATATAATGATTAAAATAATTTTTGGTTTGCCATTAAAATTTTAATATTTAATAATATCTAAAATTTTTGTATGGTGCTCCTTTATATTATTTTATTATAAAAGATATTTAAAATATTCATATTATCATTTGTATATATTTTATTAGTTTTTAAAAAATAATATTTTATTATTTTTTTCTTATTTCTCCTCTGGCAATTCCTTTGCTTCTTTTATTATATTGGCCCTACAAAATAAAATTTCTGGATCCACCACTGCATAAGTTCATATTTCATTTCATATATATTGTATTTTTTTCATCCAATTCTCTCTCTATTTCAAGGGTAAATTGAATTGTTTTGTCATAGGAAATTGTAGTCACTGAAAAAAATGGGAGTGGTCAATTCTGCAAATACAAAAAAACTTGAGCCAATATTGCTAAAAGCAAAAAACAGTGGCCTTTCTTTTTTTGCAAAAATATCCTAAGTAATTTAATCTCTTATTTATTTGAATATTTTCTGTTCCATAAAAATTGAGAAGTGTATTTCCCTGATGTTTAATGGGTGCATTCTTTACATCTTTCCCATGACAGTTGGGTGCAAGGGGGAACCAAATCAAGCTGGAACTAGGTCATTGTGTTTGCGCATTAGGTTGAATAAGCCATGAGTTGCTCAAGGTCAATGCGCATCTTGGATTTAACCTCCCTTATTTAGGCTCTCATGCTTGGTATGCACACATGAGATTTGTTCAAAAAAAAAAAGCACAGGGGATAATTCTCTCTCATACCGCATGTGAGCCACTGGTAAGCACAAGTATTTGCCCGACCGGCACGGGTCAGACGTCATATACTGATACATTGTCCTTCGGCCCAAAAGCGGAATGGGAGGGCTAGGGCCCGAGCCTAACCCAACCAACCCAAAAAACTAAGCCTATTCGGGTTTCACATGACCCAACTCGATTTCCATTCTCAAGAGAACCCCGAAAGAGGAGGAAGGGAATCCACTTTCCTTATGACCGAGATGAATGATGAATATCCCTAGTTCCTTTTACAGTGAAGTGAGAGCTGCTTGAAGTCATTGAAGTCACTAGTCTTGCTAAAAAAGGAACTCCAAGTGAAGAAGAAGAAGCTGTTACAGCAGCCACAGCTAGTTCTTTTTTAGCAGAATAAGCTCAGCTAGCCTTTGCTGTTGTCAGGTTTGAGGAAAGAACTGTAGCGATTAGCGATGAAAAGGAGAAAGGCCTAGCTCTGACTTGACCGGAGTTGCGTGAGTCAGTAAAGGCACCCGATGGATTAGAATCAGTTCTTTATCGCGCTAAGCCCCTTAGGCTATCGAAGTGACTTCCGTCTAGCCGCCCTCACACTGGAACAAAAATAATATACAATAACCATCGAATCATGGAGGATGGAAACTATTGGGGAAGATCCTCGTCACTTAACTGATCTCAACTGGAGGCCACCTCGGCAAAAACCGACCTCATCAAAAGACCGTCCCCAAGAAGTCGGTCTCATAAAAAAATCAACCTCGTTTGAAGATTGAGATCGGTGAAAGTCTGATCTCAACATCATCTGGACATGACGAGTCTAAGTTGAAGACTACATCGGCCAACAACTGACCTATTTCTCCAATGGCTTCGATGAGAAACCGACGTCAGTTGCCTACAACGCCTGATACTTCAGATCGATCATTTACCAACTTGACTTTCCAATCCTATTTGACGAGCCTAGGACTGCTGGCACGCGGGGTATTCACCTCGGGCTGCTTCCAATCTCTTTCATCTTGCCTCGGTTAGTTGTCGACCTGAACATCAATATCGGCCAAATAGCTGACGATCAAGTAAGGCTATCCTGCAGTCACATCAAGTTGTGTTATCCTGAGGTTATACCCTAAGCGGTCCGCTCCGCATCATGATGGGGCACCACAAAGTTATTAATTATGCCATGCGCATGCGATAAGGCCCGCCGCTGCGACCATTAGTGCATCGAACAAAAGGTATGCCCACTGACAGGGCCATTTAAAGATGCCCCCATGTGGTTCCATATGACAGGATGTTATCGGATACATTTCCATCCTTCCGTCCTTCATCCTGCTCTCTCTATAAATGAAGGTAAGAGAAGATCTCCAGGAGGTACACGCATTCCAACACTCAGAGTCCAAAAACTCTGCCTCATCCGCTCCACCTCTTGAGCTAAGAATTGACTTGAGTGTCGGAGTATCTTCACCGAAGCCATCTCCGATGCAGACTTTTCTTGCAGGTCTCTCCACTACCTTCGGACGCCATCGGTTGACTTTTTCATCTGGCCTGATTTGATCTTGCCTCTGTTCGTCACACCGTGAGCCCTCGCTCCCATTCTCGGCCCTTTCGACTGTGCCATCTCTCTGGCGAGCAGTCCTTCTCTATCAGTTTTCAGCCATTTCGCACTCAGGCGCGATGATCCTACTATCTTACTGGAGACAAGCCGCAACAGCTTGATGCACAAGGAAGGTGGAGAAGAACATCACAATAGCCAAGACAAGAGCACAAAATGCTTCCTTTAGCTCCGCTCAATGCTCATCGCAGCATGACGTACTTTCGACGACCTTTGAGGAGCCCAGTGCCTCACAATTGGAGGAAATAGTGGACTAGCTTCAGCTTGCCACCTTGGTACAGCAAGTTAGAGCATTGACGGAAACTATCCACAATCTCCAGCAAACTGCAGAGCAATAGCAATAGCAGCAATGGCGGACAGAGGATTCGACACCGCAGGATGTGCCCTCCAGGCAGAGTCCCCAACCCCATTCTCCATCCCGTCGCTCATCTCGACGCTCCCACCGGACGGCTTCTCAACCTGTCTGATGATTGCCATAAGTTGACTCTCGGGCACTCTACGTGCTACTTCTGATGATCGCTGGTCCTCTTCCCCTCGATGAGCTTCACATAAAGGGAAAAGGCTGCAGTCTCCATCAAAATCTTCTTCCAGGGAAGGTTCTACCCCCGGATATTCCAAGCATCTCAATGAATCTTAGTGGTGGTTGGATAAATATGACCTCAAGCTAAAGGAGTTTGATCGCCGCTTGAATCGGCTCCAAGTGAACAACCGAGATCCTACCGATGAGCTCGACATCAGCACCCGTTTATCCTTCTCTCAATGAATTCTCAACGAACTGATTTCAGATCGGTTCAAGATGCAGCAGTTAGAACCGTCCAATGACTCCACCGATCCGCTCGACCATCTCGAGTGCTACAAAGCTCTTATGCTTCTTCAGGAGGCATCCGACACCCTCCTCTGCATCGTCTTCCTGGTCACCCTTTGGAAGATCGCCCGGACATAGTACTCCGAACTTCAATTAGAGAGTATCCATTCATTTGATCAGCTCGGACAGTTCTTTTTGGCATACTTCGGTACCAATCAAAAGGCACCACGGACATCTAGCAGCCTTTTCTCCATCAAGCAGTAAAACGAAGAGTCTTTATAAGACTTTGTGGCGTGCTTCAATGCTGTCACCTTGGAGGTCTGGGACCTCGATGAATCGACGGCCATTGCGGCCATGAAGTGGGGACTATGCAGCTCCAAGTTCACCTATTTTCTAGATAAGATGCTTCTCCGGACGTTTATCAAACTCTTCGAGCGCGCGTAAAAGTACATCCGAACTAAGGAGGGCGAGAAGGACCGACGTCGGTATAAGGGCAAGGACCCGAAGAAGAAGATCAAGAAAGAAGGGACCTTCATGGGACCCAGCCAAGCCCGCACTGAGAGGGAGGCCCCACCTTCCCAGCCAAGCCCAAGGCCAAAGAATTTCGTCCTCAGGTATGATTTCTACACCCCTCTAATCACTCCTCGTACACATATCCTCATAGAGATAGAGAGGGAGGACTACCTTCGACGACCCCAGTCGATGAAGATAAGAGTAGTATTTCGTAATCGGAGGTACTACTGTTGGTTCCACCACGATTACGATCATGACACTGAGAGGTGCATCGAGTAGAAGAACGAGATCGAGAACCTGATAAGGTGGGGATATCTCGAAAAGTGTGTATAGAACCGACCTACGTAGCTGTTGGATGACTCTCAGCCTCCATCGTGCCCCGATGAGGAAGCTCACACTCAACCTACGACGGGCGTAATCAACATGATCTCGGTGGGACCAAGACTTCAAGGAGCGAATGACTCAGAAAGCTCTCCTAAACATTGGCGATCGAACGACGATATCATCTTCTCTGAGGAAGATCTACAAGGAGTCCAAACTCCTCATAATGATGCTGTTGTTGTATTAATGATAGCCAATTATGATATAAAATGATATCTTATTGATAATAGAAGTTTAGCTGATGTAATTTTTTATGATTGTTTTTCTCGAACGTGACTTTTTATTGATCGACTTAAGCCAGTTAGCGCTCCCTTAACCCGGTTCATCGATGACTCGATCAAGGTAGAGGAGGAGATAGAACTTTCTGTTACTACCAGATGACCACCTCGACAATCGATCGTGCAACTCAATTTTTTTATAGTCCAGATTCCTTCTACCTACAATGTTATCCTGGAGCGATTTGGACTGAACGTGCATTGTCTCAATGTACCACTTGCTCGTGCGCTCTCTGATGAGAAAAGAAACTGGTGAAATGAGGAAAGATCAACAGCTGACCTGATAATGCTACTTAAGCATAGTCAAAAAAAAATTGACTGAAGCTCTTCCCATCAATGATAGACTGGACCAAAGAAAGAAAGAAAGTTGAGGAGAACCCGCAAAGTGACTCATCTTAGTGCCTCTCAATGAGGAGGATCCGACCAGAATTGTTCAGGTCGGATCATCCTTAAGTGATGAACTGAGGGAGAAGCTGACTTTCTAAGGAAGAATGCAGATGTCTTTGCCTGGTCTGCCTCAGACATGTCGGACATCCCATCTGATGTGAATGTCCATCGACTAAATATTGACGTCAAGCACAAGTCGATGAGACAAAAGAAAAAAAAATTACTTTCAAGCAACAGAAGGCCATCGATGAGGAAATCAACAGATTGCTAACAACCGACTTCATCCATGAGGTGACTTATCCAGATTGACTCACGAACGCTAGTATGATGGTCAAGAAATCTAATAGCAAGTGACAGATCTGTATCGACTATACCGATCTGAATAAAATTTATCCAAAGAATAGCTCTCCACTATCCCTGATTGATCAACTGGTCGACACCATATCGCACCATCAGCTGCTCAGCTTCATGGATGCCTTCTTCGGCTACAACCAGATCCAGATGGCATCGGAGGATGAGGAGAAGATGGCATTTATTACAAACAAAGACTTATACTATTACAAAATCATGCCTTTCAGTCTCAAAAATATCGTGGCTACATATCAGAGACTGATCAATAAAATCTTCAAAAATCAGATTGATCGCAGTATGGAGGTCTACGTCGACGACATGCTCATAAAAAATAAAGAAGCTGCTCTCCATGTCGATGATCTGACTAAAGCTTTTGACACTCTGAAGAGACATGAGATGAAACCGAATGCGACTAAGTGCACCTTTGGCGTCACATTGGGCAAGTTTCTTGGTTTCATGGTGATGAAGCGAGGCATCAAGGCAAACCTCGAGAAGATCAAGGCAATTCTCGATATGAAGCCCCCGACCTCTCGACGGGATATCCAGAAGATGACGAGATACGTTACATCTTTGAGCCGGTTCATCTTCAAGTCTTCAGAGCGATGTCTCTCCTACTTCAAAACCCTCAGGTAGATGAACTTCATTTGGACAGAAGAGTGTTAGAAGGCTTTCGACGATCTGAAGTGGTATCTAAGTTCTCTTCCACTTCTGATGAAATCAAATACCGACGATGAATTACTCATGTATTTGGCTGTAACTCCTGAAGCCGTGAGCTCGGTACTTGTCCGAGAAGAAAATGAGGTGCAAAAATTGATCTACTACACAAGTCGGGTGCTGTGTGGAGCGAAAGTCAGATATCCTCAGATTAAAAAGATGGTTTTCATGATCATCACGATGACTCGACGACTATGACCTTATTTTCAAGTCCACTCGATAAAGGTTCTGACTAGGGATGAGCAAAAAATGAACCTAAGCCAATCAAATCGATGAAATCGAACCAAACCACAGGTTTGGTTTGGTTTAAAATTTTATTCGATTTGGTTTGGTTAGTTTTTGATATATAAAAGATAGGTTTGGATTGATTTAGGTTTATATCAATTTAAATCATTTTACTTGATAAATTTTTTTGGTGATACTCTTATGTGAAAAAAAAATAAGTCTTCATGAATCATAAAAAAAAATAATATAAATCGATAGACCAAACCAAACCAAACTGTTTAAATCATGTTGGTTTGATTTGGTTTCAATCCTCTATTAGTCTGGTTTGATTTTTAAAAATGCCAAACCATTTAGGACTGGTTCGACGTAGGTTTGAGCATGAAATCCATCCAAACCGGACCATGCTCACCCCTAGTTCTGATCGACCTCCTCCTAAGGACTCTACTCCAACGACCAGACACTTCAAAAAGGATGGCTAAATGGACAATCGAACATAGTGAGTTTGATCTCTCTTATGTTCCACGATCCTCGATGAAGGCTCAGATACTCGCCAACTTTATTGTCGAGTGTATTCTAACCGACGGCAGCCAAGTCGGGTACCACCCAAGAAAAAACCTCAGAACTTGCATGGATTCTATATGTGGATGGAGCCTCAAACACCCAAGGCTGTGGCATGGCTCTCATTTTGAGCAACATTGATGGGGTGGTGACGAGTATGTCCTTCGATTTAGCTTCAAAGCTTCTAACAATCAAGCTGAATATGAAACTCTGATAGCTGGACTGAAGATCGTCAAAGATCTCGATATAAAATACCTAAGGATGTTTACCGACTTGCAGCTAGCTACCAGACAATCCCGAGGAGAATATGAGGCCCGAGATCCAATTCTTTTCAGGTATCTACAGAAACTTAGATCTCTGCAAACAAATTTTGATTATTTCGAGGTCTACCATATTCTTCGCTCGAAGAATGCTCGAGCTGATTTTTTATCCTGACTCACCACATCTGGCTGTGGCGAGTTGGAGAGGATCTTCATCGAGCATCTTAAAAATTCAAGTTTCAACTTTGAGGAGGAAGTTCACCAAGTTCAGATCGGTAAGAAACCAAATTGGATTGATCCGTTCATTGAGTTTATGATCAACAGAACCTTATCGACTGATCCTATCGAGGCACGCTGAATGAAAAGACTGACGGCCTGATACGTGATCATCGATGACCAACTCTATCGGAGATCGGTATCTTTGCCCCTGCTCAAGTGCTTTCGGCCCTCCAAAGCCGACTACGTTCTTCAGGATGTGCACGAGGGCAGTTGCGGCAACCACTTGGGGGATAAGTTGCTGTCCTATAAGATACTGCAGTAAAGATATTATTGGCCAACCATACAGAAAGATGCTATCAATCTGATATAGAAGTACAACCGATGTCAGAGGTTTGCCAATATTCAAAGCCTTCCATCAAGTCAACTCATTACCATTTTGGCTCCGTGGCCATTTGACCAGTAAGGAGTCAATATATTTGATCCTTTTCTACCTGTCAGTGGATAAAGAAAGTTCATTATCGTAGCCATCGACTACTTCACCAAGTGAGTGAAGGCTGAACCGCTGGTGTCGATAATGAAAAGAAAAACTACCAACTTCCTGTAAAAATCCATCATCTGTCGCTTTGGACTATCTCGAATGATCATCACTGACAATGACTGATAATTCGATAATGTCAGATTTGAAGAATTCTACATAAAGTATAATATCATCCATAGATTCATCTCGGTTGGCCATCCACAATTCAATGGAGAAGTCAAGGTGACCAACAGGACTATTCTACAAGGTTTGAAGATAAGAATCGATCAAGCCAAAAGATGTTGGGCTGACGAACTCCCTAGCACGTTGTGGTCTTACCGAATAACTCCTCGGATCCCGATCGGAGAGACCTCCTTCAAACTGGTATTCGGGACGAAAGCTATGGTCCTGGTTAAAATCGACCTACCTTCGACTCGAATGGAGCACTATAACGAACGGACTAATTCGAACAAATGACGAGCTGATCTGGATTTACTCGATGCGATCTAAAGACAAGTCCAACTAAGGATGGCTTCCTATTAACAAAGAGTAGCTCGATACTACAACCTCGAGTTAAGCCTAAGATCTTTCAAGCTAGAGACCTAATTCTTAGGAGAGCCGAAGTCTCCAAACCAACCGAGCAAGAAAAGTTATCCCCAAATTGGGAAGGTCCCTATAAGATTTTAGCAATTCTACGATCTGGAGCATACAAGATCAAGAGCCTGGACGGCATGAAGATTCCTCGGACTTAGAATGTCGAGAATCTACGAATGTATTATCAATAGAAACTTCTTTTAAAAAAAAAATTTTCTATAATTTTATGTTAAACAACTCGACTCTCGAAGGCTTAACCCTTGGTCGAATTGGAAGTTACCTTGGCCATGTCCGAGGTGTGACGATGGGAACCCTTGGTCAAGGACCAAGGCCACCTCGATGAGATTCGAGATACAGCAAATGACGATGCTCCTCTACAACGAAATGTTCTACAATAAAAACCCTCATTAGGGTCCCAAGTCACCTCGATGGTTTTCGAGGTGCGGTGCGGTCAAGACCGTTGACGGGATGCGAGGTCACCTCAACAAAATCTGAGGTGCAAAAGCAGTACTGACGAGACACTAGGACACCTCGACAAAATTCCAGGAGGAACTCCTCAGAAATCAGAAAGCCCCTCCAAAATGAGTCAAGCATAGCCTCGGCGATACCGACACTACGGGGGGCAGATGACTCAAAAAACTCCTCCAGACATCAGTGACTTGGTAGTCGACCTGATATTATTTGGCTAATACTCGTTTAATGGAGTCGTGGAGTCCGACAATTGTTAGCATGTCAGCTCTGACAGAAGGACCGCTGGAGTATAAACTACAGTTCGTGGTGCAGATCTAGACAAAATCCGACATTATTCGGCCAATGCCCATTTAACAGAGCCATGGAGTCCGACAACTATTAGCATGCCATCTCTGGCCGAAAGTCCACTAGAGTATAAACTATAGTTCGCAGCGTAGATCCAGGCAAAAAAAGTTGTGGTTAGCTGGCTTATCCTCGGACGACCAAGGATCAGTTGATTCAAAATGAAGTGGAGATACGACCATGCTCCGCCTTAACCATCATGCTTCAAACTTGATGAGATGCTCCGTAGAATGGCAACCCGCACCCCAAAACAACAAGTCCATTGTGCGCGGCTTCCAGAGATGGTCGTCAGGAAAAGTGACTCAAACCCTCGCATTAGTTAACTCCTTTCATTCGATTAGAACTACAAATCAGACTCAGGAGTTGGGGGGTAAATGTTGAGGTAGGTTCTTATTACTTAACCAATCTCAATTGGAGGCCACCTTAGCAAAAGCCGACCTCATCAGAAGACCATCCCCAAGAAGCCAGTCTCATCAGAAAACCGACCTCATCTGAAGATTGAGGTCAGTGAAAGTCCGACCTCAACATCACCTGGACATGGTGAGTCTAAGTTGAAGACTACATTGGCCAACGACCAGCTTATTTCTCCGATGGCTTCGATGAAAAATCAACATTAGCTGCCTATGGCACCTGATACTTCAGATCGATCATTTACCGACCTAACTTTTCAATCCTATTTGGTGAGCCCGAAACTACTGGCATGCGGGGTATTCACCTCGGGCTACTTCCAATCTCTTTCATCTTGCCCCAACTAGTTGTCGATCTGAACATCGATATCGGCCAAACAGCTGACGGTCAAGTGAGGTTGTCCTACAGTCATATCGAGTCACATCAAGTCATATCATCTTGAGGTCATATCCTAAGGGGTCCACTCCACGCTGTGATGGGACATCATAAAATCATTAATTATGTCACGTGCGCACGATAAGGCCCACCATCGTGACAACCGACATGTCAAACAAAAGGCATGTCCAATGACAGGACCATTTAAAGATGCCCCCATGCGACTCTATATGACAGGACATTTTTGAAATACATTTCCGTCTTTCCGTCCTTCATCCTGCTCTTTCTATAAATAGAGATAAGAGAAGACCTCCATAAGGTATGCACATTCCAACACTCAGAGTTCAAAAACTCTACCTCATCTGCTCCTCCACTTCTTGAGTTAAGAACTGACTTGAGTGTTGGAGTGTCTTCGTCGGAGCTATCTCCATGGCGGGCTTTTTTTGCAGGTCTCTCTGCTGCCTCCGGATGCCGCCAGCCAACTTTTCCATCCGATCTGAGTTGATCTTATCTCTATTTGTCGCACCACGAGCCCTCGCTCTCATTTTCGGCCCTCTCGACTGTGCCCTCTCTCTGACGAGTTATTCTTCTCCACCAGTTTCATGTCGTTCCGTATTCAGATGTGACAATCCGACTATCCCACCGGAGATGAGCCGCAACAGAGATCATTGAAGAAAATATGGGGTGGATTTCCTATTTTACTATATTTTCTCTATTGGGACTTCTTGTACTATAGACGATGCCAATTGCATGATAAAAAAAATAAGAATAACAAAAGAAAAATTATGTATGGAATTTTTTTTCCTTATTTCCAAAGGATGCTTTTTATCGATATATATTATACAGCTAGATAAAACACACCAAATAAATTAGCTATTTAGTAAGTCAATACATATATCTAGATATATCAATGCATAGTTTTTAGAATATGGTATTCACTAGTACACAATGCATGGTCAGATGATATATAGTTAGTAAATTATTATCTAGCAACCTAATACATACATAGTTTCTGGAACATCATGTTCACTAGTATATACTACATGACTAGATGATACATATTTGTGGACTTCCTAATATACTATAAATTTATTTGATAAACATCCAATCATGATTCAATACATACCTTTGGATAAATCGATACACCATTATTAAAACATATTTTTTATCTAGAGATATATATTGGATTACTACTGGATGTATCAAAGAACTTTGCGGTATGTATCAAGAAGTCGACAAGGATGCACACTTGGTCATGTAGTGTGCGCTAGTGATATGATGTTCCAAAAACTATGCATCAATTTATTTGAAAGAAAGTTTTGAATTGTCATATGACTAATTTATTAAGTATGTATCGTCTAGCCGTGCACTATATATTAGTGAATTTCATATTCTATAAGCTGTATATCAACTTATCTAGAGATATATATTGATTTACTTGATGATTAATTTGCTTCATGTATATCATTCATCCTAGTAGTATGCATCAGTCAAAAATATATTTTGAAAATGAGAAAAAAAGAAAATATTATATTTTTTTAATTATAAGTCTAACAACTTCTAGAAAAAGTTTTTGACTTTTAAAATTTCTTTTTAAGATGAGTATTAGAGGAAACATGGCAAAATCGGAAGCCCAATCCACATTTTCTTCTATGGTGCCTGTCCCATATAATATTTATTCCTCACGCCCTTGTCAGATCGGAACAAAAATCATATAGGCTGGGCATGATAGAAGGAAATATGGAATGTGCTTCCTATTTTGTCACATTTCTTCTGTTACCTGTCTTAAAGCAGAAAGAAAATCACACATTGCATTCTTTTTTTTTCTTATTTCCAAAACATGCTCTTTACCGATGCATACTATATGATTAGATAATATATATTAAACAACTTAGCCATGTAGCAAGCCAATACATCTTTTTAGGTAAATCAATACATAATTTTCAAAATATGATGTTCATCAATGCATAGTGCGCCGCTAGATGATACATACTTAACAAATTAATCATTTAATAATCCAATATACATCTTTAAGTAAATTGATACATAGTTTATAAAATATTATATTCATCGATAAAGACTATATAACTAGATGATACATACTTATTGACTTTCTCATACACACTACAAGCTTATTTGATGCATACTTAATAGTGATCCAATGAACACCTTCAGACATAATTTTTAAAATATATTTTTTATCTAAAAGTGTGTATTGGATCACTATTGGGTATATATCAAATAACCTTGTGGTATGTATCAAAAAAATGACAAATATTTGTCACCTTGCCATGTACTATATGCTTATGAATATGATATTCCAGAAAATATGTATCAAATTTATTTGAAGATGTCTACTGGGTTACCATATGACTAATTTGTTAGGTATGTATCATTTGGTTATGCATTAAGCACCATACTATGAATTTCATGTTTTGCAAACTATGTATTAGACCTATTCATATCCCAGATAGCCTGCCCAAGCCTGACTCCTTTAGAATAGGCTTGGGCCACAATTTTGAGCCCAACCCAACCTACCAGGCCTAAAAATCAAGCTTGGGTTCTAAGACAGGTCAAGCACGAGTTTAGGTACACCCAACTTGAACCCGTATATCAATTCTCCCAAATCCCTAAATTCCTCTTCAATTCTTCTCGGCTCTTCAAGGCTTCGGATCCCAATCCATCTTACTCGACGTGCTCATCTTCCTCCCAACATGCTCACCATCACCGTCTGCACATGTCATCTCATTCTTGAGAGTCGCATCATCCCCATCCGTCAAGCCCCGATCTCCTCCTCCATGCCTCTCCACCTTCTCCTCCTTGCTGCCTCCTTGCAACGTCTCATCCTCTCGCTTCCTCCTTGCGAGCCGCGTCATCCCCACCTCCCAAGCCTTAGCCGCCTCTCTGCCTCCCCACCTTTTTCTCCTCCTCATCACATCACCACCTCTCCACCTCCTTGTGGCCTTCTTGTGTCGTCCACATCCTCATGCTTCCTCCTTGCAAGTCTCATCATCCCCATCTCTAGAGCCTCGACCACCTCCCCACCTTCTCCTCATCCAAGGAAGCCCAAGGCTTGGCTTGGAAGCCTGAAGCTTGATATCAAGTAGGCTCAAGCCTGGGAAGGAGGCTCGAAGGCCGGGTGGGGATGAGCTTGATCATGAAAAATCATTCCTATCTCCTGGACTAAGTCCAACCTAAATCCAATCCGACCCACCCAATAAGCAGATCTACTATAGATTTATCTAGAGGCATGTATTGACTTATTTAATGATTAACTTATTTGATATGTCTCATCTAACCATATATAGTATGAACCAGTAAAAACTATGTTCTAAAAATGAATAAGAAAGAGAATGCTATATTTATTTTTAATCACGAGAGTGATGATTAGATTTTTAGGTTTTGTTGTCGCAACGCTTCAGGCCAAAGTGGAGTAGCTTGGTCGGTAGCAATCCAAGGAGGATGCTTGGTGGTCAGTGGTGATCCAAGGATGATTTATCTCTCCTGAGATCTACAAGAAAAGTCTAGTCATTGGAGATTTTCTAATGGAGGACTCTCTTATGCTTAAGTTAGCCAAGCTTTAGGAATAGTGAGGGAGAATCTAGCAAATGAGTAATATTTTTCAACCCCAAAAAAGCTTATTGGGGGATTTCCTTTGTCCCCTTTTATAGGGGGGAGAAATGTACGTTATCTTAAATGTTGGTAACTATTATGGAGAATCATTGGCTATGATGTCATCATGAAAAGTGGATGATTAATGGCATTAACCATTGGAAATAATTGCCTGTCATTCAAGGGACGTGGTTTTGGCCTACGTTCTCCTTCTAACAGTAATGTCTCTGATCTTCTGTAATCATCAGCTCAAATCCGACCAAAAGGTTGGTGGTTGCATAAGGCAATCCTCGGCTATGCCAAAGACGATATTTATAAAGCAGTGTGATATGATCGTCCGCTTCCTTCTAGCTTTCAGGGATCCGAATTGGGTCCATAGCGATAAGGGTCCTCTCATAGAAGGAGCAGGACATAGATGATACGTACCATCGAGATCTTTTTTGATGTTGAAAGAGCAGGATATCCAAATGATGCTTATCGTCGAAATCCTCATCGATGTAGAGGAAGTAGGACATCTAGATGATGCTTGCTATCGAGGCCTACTCAAGGACCTCGATCATTGATCGATGTATATTTTCGAGGATGAGTGTCGAAGATAATGGCTGAGATGGTATGGCTCCATAATATTTTTTTTAAAGATGGATATTAGAGAAAAAGTTGGCTCCATATTTGTGCCAAACTCATATGATTTTTTTTCATTAGATCAACTATTGCCACTGCTATCTGATATCGGCCTCTCCCCCAACTACTATCGAAGTCTGTACCGCTCGGGGAATTTTGATGGGAGCATCTAGACTCAAGGGAGTTGGAGAGGGATCTCTCTCTCTCTTAATTAAAAAAAAAAAGATTCCTCTGGAAAAAAAGACTAGATTAGATGGATAGGGGTTTCACATGGAGAATTCACCTTTCTTCACGCGAATCTACCACTGGATTGCACGACCGTAGCTTTGGGAGCCATGCAGGAAGATGAATGAAGGTTCAGAGGGATTTGCGAGGTGTGCGGATCATATATATATATATATATATATATATATATATATATATATATATATATATATATATATATATATGATAATACTTTGCGAAAGAGCATCAGAGTATTGCCAATTCAGCTCTTCAAATAAGTTTTGTTGTGCCACATGTACTACAAAAAGGATACATCGCACAGAAGGTTTCAAAAAAGGAGTGAGCTGCGTGTGGTTACAAAACCTCACGCATCATCTAACCTTTCCTATTCGACCGCTCAAGCCTTCCACCCGATTGGGTTACAAAGCTCTTTCCTTCTTTTGGAGGAGGTTTGGCCGTGTTGGATATTGATGGCACACACGAAGATGCAAAGCCGGGGAAAGGGTGCGCCACCGTTGGAGGCGGCATTGGCGCAGTTATGAGCATCAAGTTGGTTAGGGCATGGTCAAGGGTGTGGGTTATCAGGTCAAAAAGAAGCTCGAAGCTCTTGAGATACCGATGACATACCTGAAGATGCAGGGTGGGGGAACGGAGAGCCACCGTTGGAGGCGGCGCTGGCGGCGGTTGTGATCATCACCGCTAGATCAGGGAGAAGAAGACCCCGATGACAGCAGCCATTGGGATCAGAATCTCCGTCAGGAGATCAGAGAGGATTGCCATAGATTCATATACATAGAGTTTCTAGTGGAGGAGATGGAAGGTGGTAGCGAGGTGATGGTGGTGGTGAAGGAGGAGGTGGCGGTGGCAACGAGCACGCGGCCGATGGTGGGGCTGAATGAGGTGGCCCCATTGCCGTTCCTGATGAAGACGTTCAAGATGGTTTTAGTGTTCGCAATCGTGGGAGAGGGGATGGGGGTGGTGGTCGCATGAAGGCGGAGGCAGGGGAGGGGAGGCGAGGGGGGTTGGTGGTACCGGAGTCGGAGGGGAGGAGAGGGGGGGTTGGTGGCGCCATAGCTGGAGGAGGGGAGGGGCAGTCACCGATGCCTGTATGGAGCCGCGGGGCTCGAATTCGCTGAGGCCGAGGGAGGGAACAGGAGGGGGCGGCGATGGAGCAGGGCCACAGAGGGGAGAGGAGGGGTGTTAGTGGCGTCGGAGCCGGGGTAGAGGAGGGGGTTTGGTGGTTGCACGGATCCAGATGCGGTGCGGACGGTAGGTGCGGTGTGGAGGGTGAGTACGGGGGCCGGGTTGATGGCGCCAAAGCTGGAGGAGGGGAGGGGCGGTTGTCGATGCTCGTGCGAAGCTGCAGGTGCTCGGATTTGCTGGAGCTAAGGGAGGGAAGAGAAGGGGATGGCGACAAGGCAGAGTCGCAGATGAGAGGGGAGGGGGGTTGGTGGCACTGGAGCTGGGGGATGCGATGGGGTGGGGGTGGGGGGTGGGGGGGGGAGAGATGGCAGGAGGAAGGAAAGGAAAGGGGGAAAAAGAAAAAAGGAAAAGAAAGGAAAAAAATATTTGAAGAGAAAAAAAAATATATCATTATTTTATTACCAATAATAATTTAAAATATTATTTTTTAGAATATTAATTTTAAAAAAATATTTGGAGAGGGAGAAGAAAAAATAAAAAATAAAAAATAATATTATTTTATTATTATTAATAATTTGAAGTAGAAGAAAAAATATTAATCTTAAAATAATAATAAAAATATTATTTTTTTCAAAATATTATTTAAAAAATACTATTAATAATAATAACATATTATTTTTAAAAAATATTTTTAAAAAATTAATAATAAAAATTATTTTAAAAAATATTATTTTTTAAATATTATTAAATATATTATTTTTAAAATATTAATTTATTATTAATAATAATTTGAATAATAATAAGAACATAGTAACATCAGAAAAATTATTTTTGTGCATCCGACAAGGATAGCGGTGGAGCGGGGCCGTGGTGGAGGCGGTGTGGATGGCTATGACCTGAGTCTCATGCTGTGGGGATGAGGACGGCAGGAGGAAGGAAAAAAAAGAAAAATAAATAAAAAAAAAATATTTAGAGAGAGGGAGAAAAAAAAGAAAAAAAATATTATTATTTTATTATTAATAATAATTTGAAGAAAAAATATTAAATTTAGAATAATAATAAAAATATTATTTTTTCAAAATATTATTTTAAAAAATAATATTTTTATTGTTAATTTAAAAATATTATTTGTATAATAACATATTATTTTTAAAAATTAATTTCAAAATTAATAATAAAATATTATTTAAAAATATTATTTTTATGGTGATAACGGATTAATCATTCATTGAAGGCTTGAAGCGGAAGGCACAACCCGAACATATTAGAAATTCCACTATTCCGGACACGTGAAATACACGTGTTCGTTAGTCTATGTTTATATCATCGGGATCTAAAGCCGGTGTGTCCTTGCGCCGATCGGGAAGGCTTACAGGATGGGGAAACGCGAAAACGAGAGAGAGAGCCGGAAAGAGCGCTCATCGCGACGGCGAAGGACGCCGTCCTCGTACGAAGAGGACGATTCTTCCGAAACGGCTTCGGAGTCCCCTCCGAGAAGGCGGCGGCGGGGCCACAGCAGCGACCACGAGAGTAGCAGGCGGCGGCGGAGCCAACGCGGCCGCCAGAGCTCCTCCAGCGACACCATCGGCTCGTCAGAGTCCGAATCCGATGACCTCCATGGAAGGCGCCGGAAGAGGTCGTCTAGAGAGATCACCGAGGAGGAGATCCTGGAGTATATGGCCAAGAAAGCCCAGAAGAAGGTATGGTTCGCTACCCCTTGAATTCCCCCCACCCCCTTGTCTAGGGTTTCTTTTCTTTGATTACTCTCCTCAACTTCTCGATTTGTCATGTTTTCGTTTAGGCATTGAAGGTGGCCAAGAAGCTGAAATCGAATGCTGTTTCTGGTTATTCTAACGATTCTAATCCTTTCGGCGACTCCAACCTTACGGAGAAGTAAGTGCGAGATCTAGTTGTATCTTTGAGAAGAAGGAGAATGCATTCTCTTCGGGAATTCAAAAATTAAAGAAAGATTAATCTTTTCCTTATTGCATATTTAGTTTCATGTTACCGTGGGAAAAAATTTGTCGGTAGGGCTTCTTGTCGTTAACCAATTTGTTTATTTTAGTATCTTTATTGCGATACAGTGGTTTTAGGTGTCCTATATGTGCATCTTGTTGTTCTATACTCAACTCCACAGAAGGATTAGGGTGTAGGAGTTCATTTTATGCAGTTGCATAAGTTTTATTTGGAAAGTTTGTTAACAAAGGTCCGGCATAGCATCCCGGGATTCAGTGACATATAGACAATTTCTGGATTTGTTGCTTGCCATCTGGATTGCATTTTTATGGCTCAAGAAGTGTTGTATGTTTTTATAATAATAATGTTGTATGTTTTTATAAAGCATCGACTTGCATAATTAACAAGTGACTCTCATGAAGTCCATCTATATAAACTCATCCCCCCGCCCCCCCACCCCCCCAAAAAAAAAAAGAAAAAAACCAATATGCAAAAACAAGGCTTGTTGGTCGAGTTTAAGGTGAATACATACACATGCATTACTGGAACATGCCCGATTGATGGTTGTTATTGTGCTTATGCAATGCCCATGTTTGTCTGTACTATATTACCAAGGTTTAAAAAAACCAAAAGAGAACTTGTGTTTCAGATGTGTATAATTTTCTTCCCCAGCCAGCTCCTTTCCGGACTTCTAAACACTATCCACACTTTGTACCCATATTTGTACGGTATATTCTGTTTGGAGATAGTTCTGAATGAGCTTGAAATATGTTATTTTCAACAATTTTATGGCAAGTCTTTCTCCAAAAAGGAAAAGCATCTCTCTTGGATTGATATTCAGTCTAAATCAATTTAATGCCTGCTTGTTTGTGTTATTATGATCACTTTAAAAAGATTATTATATGATTTTTGGACATGCTGATTTAAATGAGGTGGCTTCTAATAAGAAGGCAGTGCCTTTTTTTTCATTAATTTGCTTGTGTGCGCCCTCTTGCATATATGATGGCTGAATGTTCGGGTGGGTGGCTTTGTTTGGGTTAAAGAGTTTTTGCAGGTGCTGAAATCAATGTTTTGGCATTTTGAGATGCCAAAGTTGTCAAATATATGGGATTGGAGATATTCTATGTTTTATTAATTTTGTGGCATGCACACCCTCTTTAGTGGTAGGTTCAGCTAGGGAGCTTAGTTTTTATGTTTGGAAACTTAAACATTATCACAAAAAACTTTAAGAAAGTTGATCTTCCTGGTTCGTTTCCCTACTTTTTCCCTGAAATCTAGTTTGCTTTTTGTTTACTAAGATTATCTATAATTCTACCTTCTTAAGGAAACTAGGCCCTAGTCTTCTACATTCTTTGAGGTCCCCTATTATATAGAACTAGTTAAGCATCTCTTCAGATACATGATTTCTGATGTATGCTTGGTGTTTATAATACTCATTCATTTACCCACAACATTTTCTGGCAGGTTTGTATGGCGAAAGAAGATAGAGCGTGATGTTGCTCAAGGCCAACCTTTGGACATATCTGTCAAAGCTGAAAAGAAGAGGCAAAGGGAAAGGATGGTATGAAATTGTGATACAATATAACCGCTGCATAATTACCTTATCTACTTTGAATCATTTAGAATATAATACCTTATCTACTTTGAATCATTTAGAATATAAGGTCTCATGGTGGACAAGCTTGTGCTAGTCAGGTGTTGGCATGGACAATGGTACACCATGTCAATAATTGGCATGCATTAGCATGAAAGAAACTAAACATTGTTAGAAGATACGTGGTTTCCATGTTAAGATACGCTTATGTTTCCTTTATTTTTTAAAAAAAAATAGGTTTATTTTAATTGCTCTGTACTATTGCATAGATATGTATTTGAAAAATGAATATAATTCTGCAGATATATATGGATTTGTAGCATCATAAACAATTCTAGATACATGTTTTTCCTTAGGATGTAGATTACTCCATTGCATACTATTTTTTTGATTACTATGTTTCCACTTTATGATGATGTGCAAATTCAAATTTCAGTATATAAATTGAGGGGGCATAAACTAACATTATAAATACCAACATATTGGTGTTGTACCTATTTTCCCCATAATGTAGATAGTTTTCATGCTAGTGATATCACTCTTTGTACAACTTTTGTACTCCAGTTACTGCATACTATCATGATGGACAAGAACCATCACTACTGGCACAAGTACCGTATGATCTGTCACATAAGGTTGGAATGGAGAGGGAATGTTATATTGGGTTTAAGAATTTGCATATCTGTTGGCCATCTAGTTGTTGTATAATGTATAGTTTCTTAAAATGTTTGCCATGTAACTCATATATGTAGATGGGATAATTGGTCAGCTCTGCCAATTGGATATAGATGAATATTTTTCTGTTTGACTCAGATTTAACAAAACAAGGAGATGATTTAATTTATTTATCCAAAAAATAAATGCAGGTTTGCTGTTTCGCACATGGATGGTTGTTATTATGTCATCCGTTGGTGCCCCTAGCATGGTTTCCATTGAATGCATTTATATGGTCGCGTGCCCCTAGCTTTAGAACTTTTGGCAAGGAATCCTTTCATTCTTCTTGATTTTTTTTTTCAAGATTTCTGATCTTTTCTGGAATTTTTGGACACACCAGCTTTCGTTCTTCAGAAAATTTATCCTCAGTTTTTCTTTTCTTTTTTTTTGGGGGGGTGGGGGGATGATTGTTTATGAAGATTCGTACATTATGGCTGAATTTTCTTGAATTCCTGATTTTTTTAGCAGCTATAGTGATTTTGCGATCATGCCATGACTTGCTGTGCTACACGAATCATTATCTCTATATATTACAGTTCTTATGTTTGTATTCCTGACGCAGGCAGAAATTGAAAAGGTTAAGAAAAGGAGAGAGGAAAGGGCAATCGAAAAGGCACAACACGAGGAGGAGATGGTAGGTGAAAAAGTTCAAAATTTCTGTGCTTAAACATATAGATACATATGCATGGAGTTCAACTATAGTTTTATTGGTATGTGTCAACTTTTTTGTAGCTTATTGTCGCTTAGTGCATAAAATTCGTAAATTTTTCAGGCAATGCTAGCCAGGGAACGAGCTCGGGCAGAGTTTCAGGACTGGGAGAAGAAAGAGGAAGAGGTACAATGAAAACTCTTACATTACCACATTTTGCGTACTTATTGTGATTATTTAGCTTCTTTTGATTCTTATTCATCAATCTATTTCCTAATGCTTGCCTGTATTGGTGTTCAACAGTTCCATTTTGACCAAAGCAAGATCAGATCTGAGATTAGATTGCGTGAAGGGCGCATAAAACCTATCGATATACTTTCCAAGAACCTCAATGGTTCAGAAGATTTTGATATTGAAATAAATGAACCTTACATGGTATTCAAGGTAAATAAGCTTCAGAATTTACTTATATATGCAATAAGTGATCTCTCAATCAAACCCTACCCATGCACAAAATTACCAAGGTTATAGTAATGACAATAAATTTGGCCCTTTCATTGGCTTTTACTTTCTTATATAATTGCCATCAATATTGTTCTAAAACATTGCTGAGAACATTATCTTTTGTCATTGTATCTTATCTGATATATTTCAATATTGAGAATTTTGTTTATCAAATCTGCCCTAAATGTCACGAGCTTAAAAACTTAAACAAGGCTCGTAATTACAATATTTTAGCCAGATGACTGACTAATGGCATGATAATTTCTTTTCTAGCATGCATGCCCTAAAATGATTAGAAAGAAGTGAAAGCATGATTTCTCTGTTGATCATTATTATTTCTTATTTTAAATACAGATATATCTATCCAATATTAGGTTTTTTTGGGTTAATTTTTGAGATCATGTTGCCTGACTGATGTTGATGTTATTAGAACATTTTTGTTTTCTTACTTCATTTTCCTCATAAAAGGAAGTTATATATCTTCTAATTTCATGCTGACCATTTTCAATATGAACATGTCTATGAATATACAGGGTTTAACGGTGAAGGAAATGGAAGAGCTTCATGATGACATCAAAATGCATCTGGATATGGATACACCAACTCAGACACATACTGAGTATTGGGAGGTAATGTTCTCTTGTTTCCTTTCATCATCTTATTAGTTATTGTCATTCCTTTTCCAACGTCATTTAGATTTTGGAATCTATGATTATTCTATTTTTAAATATTTTTCCTGATCACTTGTTATTAGGATATTCTTTTCCTTCTATCTAATTGGGCTATAATTTTGCAAAGGTAGTAAGAAGGCTGAAGAAACACCGAAAACAAATGCATTATGGGTTAACCCAAATAATGATATGTAATCATCAAAATGAAGTGCGCAAGGATATGCTCAAGGTTATTGGAGATACAAATCCAATCATGTAGTCTAAAATTTATACTCATAATGGTCCAAGCCCACTTGTTAGTAGCACATGAGGACTATATAATGCGTCTATGATATACTTGCAAGATATACATGTATATTGTATGAATATGTAATAGTGCCTCTAGATTTGCTACCTCTTTCATGTTATCTATGGGCTTATACATTCTCTTATATGCATGACTTGAATGCTTCTGTGACATATACCTAGTTGTTGGGATCACTGACAATCTAATAGTTATGTTCTCTTCATTATGGGCTCGCATTACATGACTGCTATTATTGTTGTGGATTTATGCTCTCACTAACTGAAGATGATCCTTAAGCACCTTTATCTCATCTTTTAGTCTAGAATTTACTCTTAACGGTATTTGTTGTCCCTATGGAATCTGCCTGTTGATCTGATCAATCATTTATTTTTGCTTTTATTTTTTTTGTGCTTAAATTGCTGAAACTTGAAAGAATGAAAGCTCACCTAAAGCTTTTGTCCACCATTCAAATTAGCTTGCATTGGTTACTGCTTTGTTTTTACTTCCATTCACAAACTTTGGTGCAGTCCACATGTTTAGTTAATGGGGCTTATATTGACATGATATAAATATGCGTTATTAGACACCTTACGATCCCAAATTTTCCAGAAGTCTAATTCACAAGAGGCCATTATTTGTTGTGAGTGTTCATGTTGGGTATCAACCCTTGTGAGTGGATTTATTTTCCTTCTAGTTGTTGCTTGGTCAAGTTACATATACGAATTTTCTTTGTTGCATATGGACTAGCCATTCTACAGATGAACATCCACTGCATTTTCATGTCCCATGTTAGGGTCTCTGGCCAAATCTAGTTGTATATTTTTGGCTAATGGCCCTTGCAAGCAGATGTTCCCCCTCCCTGTTGTCGCTAATTGCTCCACAATTTTAGGCTTTAATGTGATGACAAGGCCCACAGGATGTTAGAATTATCCCCAGCTGTAGGTTTCAGTAGTCACTCTCTTGGTTTCCTTCTATAATATTGGCACAAAAGCATTTGAAGATTGATGAGATGTAACTCTTGAGGTTTACTTTCCTACGTTTATATACCGTCTCATCATGATTATGCATCATCCATTGACAGCATTGTTGAATTAGAAAGAAGAATGGTTTGATATCGTTCTTTCATCTACTTCTTTCTACAACAGCATAGATCTGTATTGTACATTCCTAAGTTATTCTGGGACTTGAATAGAATGGCTTCTGATATTGAACAGGCACTAATGGTAATCTGTGACTGGGAGCTTGGTGAGGCTCGGAAAAGAGATGCGCTAGATCGAGCTAGGGTACGTGGTGAGGAGCCACCTGCCGACGTCCTTGCAGAAGAAAGGGGTCTCCATTTGAGCATTGAGACAGATGTAAAGGATCTCTTAGAAGGGAAAACATTCAATGAGTTGGAGTCCATGCAACGTCAGATCGAGTCACAGATGCGCTCAGGCACAGCCAAGGTTGTTGAGTATTGGGAAGCTGTTTTGAAGCGCCTTCAGATATATAAGGCAAAGGTATCAAATTCTTAACCATCCTCCACAAACAAAATAAAAATTAACACTTCCTGATTAGATTTCCAGCCATTTCACCTACATATTTATTTATTGCATGGCTGAAAAACTATGATTTACAGTGTAATTTAATTGTGTTTTATCTTTATTTACTACATTATCAATTATGCGAGAATTAATTGTGTGTAGCAAGAAATATATCTAATGATACACACAACATACTGCATTTTATCTCTTTTTTCCTATATCACTTATGCAAGAATTGGATGCATATTGCAAAGAAATCTAGCTGTTGTGTTTTTTTCAAGCTGACATGCATGATGTTGGTCAAGTAATATTAGCATGGACATTGCCCTGTGAGGCTATTAGGTTATTCTCATTGGTGCTAAGAGCTAAATGCTGGAAGTGCAGGCCTAGAAAGAGCTATATCTATAGTTATTATATATTAATCTATTCTTAGTATTCTAGAATACAAATATAGTTTATGCTGGTATTATGTGACTTAGTTTTCAAGCTGGACAAAAGATTCCAAGTATGGCAGCAAGTTCCTAGCAACACCCACCTCCCTTCTCCTTTTTTCCCTACCAAACACCGTCCTTCAACATAATGTCTCTGGATAACTTTTCACAATATGCAAATATTTTAAATCATTTTCGGGATTTTGTTTTGCATTTGCCGGTCATATAAGGATTAATGCACATACAGCACTAGCATGGTATGGAAGGGAAGATTGATTTTGAATGCTCGTGTTTTTCAAAATTAGCAGCTGATACGTACATACATAAATATTTATACATATATGCACACACGTCTCGTATAGATATATCTTTCTATATGTATATATGTTGTTCATTCTTTATTCATTGATGTGGTAGTGGGATGGTAATTATAAGTTTCTTTGAGTAACTTTGTAACTTTGTATTTTTGTTCATTTCCATATTGTGGACTAAGAAGACAAATCGGATTAATATAACGGTCATAGCAATAATTGTAATTTACTTTCTACATTATGCCATGCCAAAAGACCGAACAAGAAATTTTTTTTTTTTTGTACTTTTAATTTCCCATTTAAAGTCATAAGCATCTTTTGTTTTATCCATACTAAATGTGCTCACAGCCACAATTATTCATCATCCAGGAGCTGGCTGCTTTGTCATTTGTCCAGTTCTTATATTTTTTTGTTCTTTATGTTTAAATCTTTATTCTCTTGGTGTCCCTGTTCTATCTTTATAATAGTTAAAAAAATAAACTTACATCTCGATGAAGGCCTGTTTTGCATTCATCGGTACCACATGTTCTTTGTTTTCATGTTGTGTTTCTACTTGGATAAAACTTCAGATCCTTGTATATCTTCAGAGAAAATATGACTTCCTTTGTTAGTTCATCTAAGCTAGGAGTGTTTAATTGAGTTGGTGGGAATTATTTCTTTTTGTTCATTTAGTAGTTCAAAAACAGTTTCCATGGATGCTTATCAATTCTATTGCTTTATATGCAGGCATGTTTAAAGGAAATCCATGCTTCTCTGTTGAGAAAGCATCTAGAACGTTTAGAGCAACCTGTGGAGGCTGAACAGGGCTTGGAAACAGATAACGAAATTAAGTTTAAAGAGGAAGACATGGTGCTTGATGCAGCGGGTATGGTTTCCTAGCTCAATTCCAACTTCTTTGCAATCTCCTTGTTCTCTGGAGCATTATATAAATATTTTATCTGAGTGAAACTTTATTTTGCAGAAGCAAAGTCCTATTCTCCTGAACCTGCAGTTGATGAACCAAGAGATGAGCCAGAAGAAGAGGCAGGTTCCTTTTCACCTGAGCTCTTGCATGGTGATGAAGATGAAGAGGCAATTGATCCTGAAGAGGATAGAGCTGAGCTGGTATGCCTGATTGTTCTCTATTTACAACTTAAATGTTTCTTCACCCTTTGTATATTGACCACCTCTAGTATGCAACCTTAGAAGCTAGTTGACCACCGACGGAGAATAGGATCTATCTAGTCCGAGCAAAGTCACCATACTTATGTTATCTTGGTTATAAATGAACAATTGAAGATAGAGATAATCAAATAATGCTACAAAACGTTTTCTCAAATTTTAGTTCTGTTGACAACTAAATACTGGTTTTCAAAATAAAGTTATTACCAATTTAAAACTGGTTCATGGGGGAACCCATCAAATTTTTAGCTGGATTCTCACCATGGGGAAATTGTCATTCTTGGAGAGAGTATTTGGTTGAATGCTCCTTCGTATTAAACCTGGAAGCATTATTAATTTGGAAAAAGCAAGTGGTCATATGACTTCTTTATTAGAGGTGTCAACTAAAGTTTGAAAACCCATTTGAGCTGCACATTCAGACTAATTCATGGCAATGCGTTCCTAAGCCAAGTCATTTTCCATATAATTTAGTTCATTCCGAATCAATCGGTGAATCAGGTTCATACCGTTCTTAGCATGAATATCTGTGAATTATCCAATTCTTTCTGTTCAAATTTGAAAGAGATGTTATTCACTTATTCTAACTTCTAGCCCACTTCTAGTATAAATTATATTTCTGATTTACTTAAAAAGATAAAGAGTCATCCATATCGATTCCCACAAGGTTAACAGTTGGTGTCTCTAATTTTCTGTTTGCTATATATGCTATTTTATTATTGTATCAGATATTTGTTTTATCTATTACATTTATATAATACCAGAGTAAAATAAACATTAAATTTTCTGATTTATCTAGTTGTTTTTTTTTTTTTTTAATTTAGGTCTTATGATGATTTAAGATAAGCAAACAATGGTATCAATAGGCTGGCCTGGGCTCAGTTAGAGATCTGCCTGAGATTGGTCATGAACTTGAGATCACTAGGCCCAGGCCTGGAAGAGTGTAATTGACGGCCCAAGGTACCAGGCCCATGTCAAGCCTGAGTTTGGGCGCTGTTCTGGGGTTGTGCTAGCCTTAAAAATTTAAGCCTGAGTCTAAACCAAATGCATTTGAGCTTCTACTTCTTTAGCCCTGGTCTCAACTAAAGGCCCTAACTCGAGCCTGAGACTGAATTTCTTTGGCCTGAGCCTTATGATGACTTGATCGTGGTCATGGTCTTGCAATGATTTTTGCTGTGTGTTTCTACATCACAATGTCGGAATGCTAGTTATGTTGCAGAGCTCTACATGTGCTAAAACTTGCCTGATTATTTTTATTATTGTAATTGTAAGTTGACATCTCCTGGGAATATTATATGCTGTTGCAGGATCGGAAACGTGAGGCGGTAGTAGTAGAGCAACAGAGAAGGATTCAGGAAGCAATGGCAGCAAAGACAAGCACACCCGATGATATGGAGCTGAAAGCAATGAAAGCAATGGGAGCTATGGAGGAAGGTGATGCAGTTTTTGGTGCTGGTGCTGAAGTAAATCTGGATTCACAGGTAGCAAATTCTCTCTCTCTCTCTCTCCCGGCGCGTCTCAGAGGTAAACCTGGATGCAGAGTATTATTATATTTTTCCCCCTTGCATGAATGGATCTTGCTTCAGGATCTACTAAACAGATCCATCATGATTTGTATCATCTTAAGACTTGCATCTTTGCATGAAATTATATGAGGAATTGCACTTTTTTTTTTCCTCAATTGTGAATTTTATATTTCAGAAAGTGATATATCATGTCTGTCCTGTATCCGCATGAAATTGGAAATTTTGCATGCCCTAGCATTTGTGAAGAACTGCATGATCAACCTTGTTTTCTTCCATTGGAAGTTGATCTTTTTTTTTTTTTTTTTGGAGTGAAACCATTGAAGTTAATCAACCCTTTAATTTTCTTGATATGATGTTAACAGTTTGACTGTTATGTGCTTCTAGGTGTACTGGTGGCATGATAAATACCGTCCGAGAAAGCCCAAGTATTTCAATAGGGTTCACACTGGATATGAGTGGAACAAGTATAACCAAACACATTATGATCATGACAATCCCCCTCCTAAAATTGTACAGGGCTACAAATTTAATATTTTTTACCCTGATCTCGTTGACAAATCAAAAGCTCCTACTTACACTATTGAAAAGGATGGGAGTAATGGTGAGACATGCCTCATAAGATTTCATGCAGGGCCTCCATACGAGGATATTGTGAGTGTCAATCATCTCAATCTGCCAAATGTGTCAATCATTGTCTTTTTTGTAGATTAATTCCTCTCTCATTTTGCTTCATTTTTACAGGCCTTCCGTATTGTGAATAAGGAATGGGAATATTCTCACAAGAAGGGTTTCAAATGTACGTTTGAGCGGGGCATTCTACATGTGTATTTCAACTTCAAGCGCTATCGCTACCGTAGGTAACACTTACCTGGAGGAAACAAAAGATGCAGGAGAACAACCCGTAGACGAACTTTCGGGAGGCAGACTTTGTCGATGTTTACATGCATGAGGAGGCAAGTTCAGATTCATGTTGCTGCTATAAGACCGATGCTGGAATCGATAATACGAGTTTTCCATGTCTGATGTGTTACGAATGGAAGTGATATCATAATGGCAAACAAGCAACCTTCTTTATAAATGTAATTATTGGCACCGTGGCTCGTTATATAAAAAAATCCATTCGCCCTAGCATGTTGGTGGCGCGGGCTGGCGCCTTTTTATTTCTATGACGTTGGTAGGAATGATACTTGAGACAGCGGAAGGTAGTGAAACTTTCATGGTCAGGTTCTCATAACAGGAATGCGTTAATTGTTGTCATGGGTGCTTGAAATTGATGGATTTAATTTTTAAGAATATATATTATTTCAGCTTTCCCAGCATGGTGAGTTCGGAATCCAACAAGATGGTGCGCTACAAATGCTAAAGACGTTCGTCTCCAATTAATGGTGAGTTTGAACTCCGGCTCTATCAGCCCAAAACAAAGTTCTTATTTGATGAGACTGCGAGGAAAATGATGAGCTCGTCTAGATGCAGCATATATGACATTGCCTTCATGGTCTCTAATTGTAAAGCTCAACCCAGCATATATAACATTGCCTTCATGGTCTCTAATTATAAAGCTTAACCCAGCAGCTTCTTCAGTTCACGAAGCATCGAAGCTAACCTTTACCGCACCAGATGGCAAAGGTACCTAAGACACCAATAATGGATGATCATAAAGCAAGCTACCGAGATGCCGGTGTCCTGGAATCCTTGGCTAGTAGTATCAGGTAAATTCAGCATGAAGACATAAAACTCCGCTAGCCAATGAGCTTGCTCATACTTCTGGAAGAGATGATCTATTTGTTTTGAAACACATACTCGTACCAAGCATTCCAAATAGCCCAGTCTGGGTAACATTACAAAGCTTAAGGTCACTAGCCAGAGGATCCGAACATATATTCAGCACCATTTGAATAGAATTAAAATCTTGGATGTTGGGATGGTTGCTCCGCAACTCATTCCATGTGTTTATAGCATGCAAAAGCTGAAGGAGAAGGTGGTTGACATCTTCAAGAGCATCGTGGCATAGATCACATTCAGTGCCAAGGTTCTCAAACGTCCCTCGTGAATGAACTCTTTGTATAACAATCGACTCCACCCAACTTTTCATCAGAAAATTTTAACCCTAGGGGCTATTGTAAACTTCCACACCCATCTGCGATCAATGCCCTCCTCAACTTCCCACTGCCGTTGAATTAGTTTGATTGCATTTGTCATCATCACCTTAGAAACGCCTGCATTAAATCATACAACTCTGTCCGAGCAGGAGAAATTTAGGCAATTATCTAAAAATCCTTTGAACCATTTCAGCTGAAAAATTCCACAATAATTGGTGAGTATCCCAAGTACCAATAGCACAAATCAAAGTAGACACCGACCAGTCATCATGGCATAAATTACAATTAATAGGAATAGAACTTTGATTTGATGGAACGTTACTTACCCATGGATCATTCAACAGACTAATGCTGGAATCATTACCAACCTGCCAACAGAATGCATGGGTTATCCATTTGGCTCTGGCACAAATAGCTCTCGATAATGGCGATACACCCCTTCTAGTATGATAAGAATCCAATCCTATAGAGTTATATTTAAAACATATCATTGTCGCCCAAATGGAACTTGGATTCAAGATATGATTAGCTGCCGCCTTCCCCAGAACAGCTTATTTGCGAACACTAATCCGCTGAGATTAAATGTAGCTTTCTTTATCCCAATTCATGACCCCAAAAAAAGCTTTGAAAATCTTTTCAAGCTCCTTCAATACAGCAACTGAAACCAGCACATCAAATAGTAAACATATAGAACTAGCATTTAAGATGGATTGAAGTAGAGTAATCCGACCTGCTTGGGACAAATGCTTCTATTTTCAGCCATCCAGCCTTTTTTGAATTCTATCATAAGGAGCAAAATCTTGCCTAGTGAGCTGATCCCCTAACAATAGCACACCAAGATAACTCCACATACCTTCTTTGACAGGGATGTTGAGTAATTGATATATTTGTTGCTTCACCATTGGAGATCAAACTAGTTGCAATAATTTAGGATAGCCTCTTTCATCACCCTTGCATTCCTCTTTTATGCTTTTGCTGTCAGAAGAAGATCAAGTGCAAACATGAGGTGAGTAATATGTGAAAAATGAGGCTTTGGTTGGAATCCTTTTGAGAGGTCCTTTACACATCAATGCCTACAAGTCCCTTGATTAACATAAAAGAGCATAAAATAAATAAGAAAAAGGGACGAGGGACGACCTTGCTTCAGACCCAAAGAAGAGTGAAACCACTGCAAAGAACATCCATTTATCAAAACAAAAAAGGTATGATTCTCTACACAGCAAATAATCCACCTTATGAATTTAGAATGAAATCCATAATGATGAAGAACGGCTTCCAAATACCTCCAAGACATTCGATCATGAGCTTTTCCCATGTCAGCTTTGATCACCATTAAAACTTTCCTCCTGGAAGCCCTGGTCATTGAATAGAAAACTTCTTGTGCAACTATAACATTATCCAAAATATTCCTATTAGGAACAAAGGCCCTTTGTTCTACAGAAATGAGATTTGGCATCAAGGGCTTCGTTCTATTAATCAGAATGTTGGTCACTATTTTATAAAGAGTGCCCCTCAAGCTAATTGGATGATAGTCCTTCACCTCCTTTGGGCCCTTGTTCTCAAGGATAAGAAGCAGGAAGCTCCATTTATGGAGAGGTCACCTCCTAGCTCCTCCAAACCACCCCTTTAACATGAGACACATGTCACAAGGGGAGAGGTCTCCAAAGCCGTGCCGTTAGGAGTTAGAGAATCAATCATGCCTTTCAACACATCACCATCGTCAGGGAGACACCCGACATCAAATGCATGAAGGGTATAACTCACCAACATGTGGTCTTTGGGAGAAGACCCAATTCTAACGTGAATCTCCAAGAAAAATCGGAAAAAATATTCAGGACTATGCCGAATATTGACAAGTGGATCAGCCTACAACTTTCAGACGTGCCCTCATCTAGAATGCAAGATGGTGAGACGTCGTACACGTGAGGCTATCTGGTCCTCTAGACGAAACTTCTCACGTACAAAAGTCTCAGCAGCAACTTAACAACAAGCGACGATATTTTAGGAAGACCTAATTAATATACAGGTCACTCGATGATAGAGATCAAGCATATCTCAAAGACAGCAACCTAACGGTTTAGCAATTGTTTGGCTTCGAAGATTTTGAGGAAGACTACAACTATAAAGAAGAACTCATCCATGAAAAAGGTATATATAAAAGTTCTTTTTTTCTATTCATTCAATATTTACAAAAATGGTAGCAAAAAGGTATCATGTAAGAAAAAAAAAGAGAGAGAAAAAAGAAAAAAAAATAAAGACAGCAATGAAGGATACGAGGAGGGCCTAATCCTCATCTAAAGAAAGTACCCCGACCTCCTCGTCGCTATTCCCAGGGCAGAGGCTATGCAGGTCTAGCTTTAACACCATCTACTTCAGTCAGGCCTTACAATTCTCGAATGCCTGGATAAACCCGACAGCGGAGGCATCCAGTAGCTCCCCCCTAAGGCCTCAGAGGGCTTGTACTCCATAATACAGCAGAGTCGGGTCTCGGCAGTTCCCTTGTAGGCCATTCCTCCGAAGGCGGAGGACCCCTCACTAGAGGCCCTCAGAAGAAATGACATCCTGTCAAAATCAAGAGGTTCGAGCGAGACGGTCTTCGGCTTCTTAGGCGGAGGCTTTTCTCTCGCCACCTTCTTCTTCACTGCATCCTTTATGGATCCCGACAACGGCTCCATCACTTCAAGTTATCAAAGAAAAGACCAATGAAAGCTCTTCAACTGATGCATCTACTGTAAGGAGGGCAACCTATTTATACAGATTTCAAGCAACGTGCACCCAACCAACCAACAATTGGGTCGCACCACGCATCCGGCCCCGAAATGCCAATCGATATAGCCGTTAACTGTGTGCTTTCGTTACCAAAAAGCAACCAGTAAAATGCTTCGAGACCCGCTTCAATCCACCGCATGACAATTCAGAACTGGCCTGGGACAAATCCACAGCTTATTCCATCAGAAAATCCCACTCGCCATTATGACAAAGGAAGTTACGAGGCACCTTGTGGACTAGCACATGGGTTCCTAGTAAGCGAACCCACAAGCCGACTTTGATCGAGATGGCACCAACCTTCGGGACCCTCAAACTAATCCTAAGGAGACCTCGGGTTCAACCATCAAAAGTCTTCAAATTGGATGAATCCTAACTAAGACGATGGCAACCCACATCAAAGGATATTCAGATGCCAACATCTCAGGGTTTAGGGCATTGTCTGACGATCCTGAAGTCATCTGAAAAATCCTCGACAAGATCTAAGATCACCTCGATAAGATCCGAAGCGAAAAAATTCAGCTCGACACCAATGAAGACCTAATCGTGATGAGCTCCGCAACCATCCTCAATATCACAACCAAAGAGGCCGTTCGATCCTAAATCAACCTCGAAGACACCACTACCTCGAAGACACTAAAATAAATCCTTCAAACTAGCAAGTAGGGGGCAAATGTTGGACCGCATTTTGTCCACCCGATAATGTGGCGATTCTCCGATAACATGGCAAACATATAACAACATAACTTGGCCATAAAGATCATGCGGTCCAAGCGATATCGCGTGGCCCATTCAGTATCTCCACAGACTTCGACTTCGATCCGACCATTCGGATGAGATCAGCACCACGATGAGATCTAGATCATCAGACAACCGCCGATCCTACTCGATCTCCACGTCAATCCTCTATAAAATCCATCAAAGCTCTGGAGGGTCCTTGGCGTGCGGGGCATGTTGACCTGACAGCAATGGTGTTAATAGTCTTTTCCCACTGGTGGAGGATCGGTCCTATCAGGATCGGTTGACATCCACTATCTCTAGTCCTCTGATAGCCACTTCTTTGACGAGCAATGACCTGCCACCTGACAAGCCTCTTCTCATAAAAGGGGACCAAAACCAAGCCTTCCCTCATAAAATGGGGCTAAAGCCAACATCACAGGGGGTCCTCCTCTCTGGTTCTTACCACTCACCACCTACTGTTCTCCATCTCCGACTACGACTAATTTATAAACATCGAAGAATCCTCTGTCAGAAAATCCCTCATCGAACTCTCCGACGTGCAGACTTTTTTTGCAGCCTAACGACCGTCTCATCGTGCCGCCCGTGCCACATCACTTCGATCAGAGAGGAACAGCAATACCTATCATCCTTTGATCAGGCATACCTTCATTTCAAGAACAAAACAAAAAGAGCTATCGCTTTCTTTAGGATTTTCATTTCACAGGTACTCATCTAACACCGGTTCAATATCTAATCTTACTCCGCTTTGTCCCCCTCATCATAATTTTCACTAGTCACAGGGAACAGGCAAATGGCCCCTGCACAAGAATTTTGTATGATCACGATCATCCACTGATCTGAATCTAGTTTTTATTTTGAGCAATTGGATAGCATATCTGAGAAAATTGACGTTTTAGTGGTCAACTGCTTTTGGTTGACATGCATACCTTCATTTCAAAAACAAAACAAAAAGAGCTATTGCTTCCTATAGGATTTTCATGTCACATGTACTCATCTAACACCAATTCAATATTGTCCGACTAATCTTAGTCCGTTGTCCCCTTCATCATAATTTTCACCGGTCATAATGAGCACGCAAATAGCCCTTCCACCATCAATACACATGAAGTAATCAAGAATTTTGTGCGATCACGATCATCCACCGTTCTAAATTTTGTTTTTATTTTGAGCAATTGGATAGCATACCTGAGAAAATTGGTGACTTAGTGGTCAACTGATTTTGGTTGACCAGAAATCTGCATTTGCCTAACAGTACCTAGCTTCGGTTTTTATCGGATGAATGCCCAGATATTTTCTAAGACTACGGTGAATATCTTTAGGCCTCCATATAACGAATATGAAGAATACATAGATCGATATGATCAGCAACTAATCCAAATAAATATACAATTAAGTGAGAAATACTGATATATCCAAATTTCCTCGACTCGCACCACATGCGGGTTGTGTCCCAAGCCATAAGCTCCAATCACACGGCAAATCAATCCACCCGTTTCTAATCAACTAAAAAAAATTTTAACAAAAAAGAAAAAAATAATACACCAACACAACAAGATATTGCTGCTGACTTCCGACACCTAAAAAAAAAAAAAATCATTCAACCGACATCCGATGACACAACAAAATTTTTTCTCCGCACAATCCAACCATCTATAAAATTCAAAAATAAACCGCCTCAAAAAACCTGCCCCAAAAAATTAAACACAAAAAGTTTGATGCGATATTAACTTCCAACTGCTTCTAAAGAATAAAATTTTATCAACTGTCCGATATAACTATCCCAAAAACATAAACTATCCCAAAAATATTTGAACAACAAAAATCTATAATATTTTTAACAAAAAAACATAACTTCTTGAACACTGTCTTTGATCTGCGGCAGATGACGCACTACAGCAGATCGATCCCTAAAACTACCAATTGATGTTGATCCTCCATCAGAAAATTCAGATTCTATATAATACCGAGCACGAAAAGCAGCCAGATGTGCATAATATGCTGGAGGAACTGCCCACAAAAAGATGATATGTAAGAAAGTAGATACTTGCAACAGCAAACAAATTATCTAGCATAAAACTTACCGACTGAAACCGAACGAGTACAACGAGCATACCTGCAATTCACAAACAAACAGTCATAAACATTTACCAAAGATAATAGTTTCCGATAAAAATAGAAACTAAGACCAACAAATAACCTAAAAATTAATCCAAACAAAATATCTGTCAAAACATAAAAATATAATCAAAATTGAACTCACGTGTAGCAAAGATTGTTAGTTAGCATCTGCAATGTATCAGCAGAAAAATGATTCTCATCCAACAGTACATGATAATGTGTTGGCCTGCTGGTTCCCTAAATGAAAACAAAATATAGATAAATTAATAAAAAATTATTTTAAAAATTAAATAAAATTATATTATGCAAATATTTAAAATCAAGAAGATTATCGGTAAAAATCAGTTCATCAGTTGTCACTCATCAATATAAGATAGAAAAGATGAAAATTAACTCCTAATTTAAAAAAATAAAATATAAAAAAATATTACCTTTATACCGGCATGACTGCAAAGATAGAAATCAAATTCTGTCGGATGACAAATCTTTGTATCGACCACAGTTCCTAAATAAATCATTATAACATTACTTTCTGCTCCAAGCATACAAAATATCAACAAAATCACACCAAAATTACACACCTGGTAATATGTTTCCACTTCGATCCGTTGAACTTCGTTCTCCATGAACTTGAGGAAATAAGCGAGTGTGATGCCTCTTCTGTACTACAATAAACGTGACAGGAGGCAAGTACCCATCCTGCAACGAGGCGCAAGCCTGCATGCACACACAAAGCAAGAAGACAATCAGTGATTAAAGCGCACAACAATTTACAGGGAAAAAAAATAAAAAGATCAGCCAAAAAATAAAAAACAAAATAACATTCAATAATACATATACAAGATAAAATAAAAATTACCCTCCGTATTGCATCCATTTCATAAAGCAATAGCTCAGCAAATTGACCTTCACTGACACCATCCCTGTATATATAGCAAGTCAAAACGTTTCCATCACATGACAGAAGAACACAGCTCCATAAGATAAATTGATACTGTAAAAACCTGTAGAATATTATTCTCTCGGGCTTCTGCCTCACTGATCTATAGAAAGAAAGCAATAATTCTCTGCAAAACAAGAAGAAAAAAAAAAAATTTAAACTCATATTCAAAAACAGAATCTAAATCTTAAGAGTAAACTTACCTTATCATGCCTCCATGTGGATTAACTTTTTGTGAATCTTGTTTTAACGTATAAAGATCCTGTATCATCTCCTTTCTATGTTCTTGAGCAGATACAAGACCTTTGTATTTTGTGATCTCTGGCCAGTCTATAGAACCAACAACCTACATAAGACAAATTTAGAAAAATTTGAAGACGATTAATATAAAAAACCATGACTCAAAAATCATAAAATAGACTGTTTACAAATAAAAATAAAAATAAAAATATTTATGAAAAAAATTTACAGATCGACATAAGTTTGAAACTAAATGAAAAATATCACTGAATTTTCAGACCACTTAATTGATCAACCCTAACAAAATTATATGAAGATCATGTTTTAGATCTACAAAAGCATGCATTACAAAAGATGGCCAAACTACTTTTAATAAAATTAAACTTCACATGAAGTTGAAACTTCTGAAGGTAACCAAATGACATGCACATACACTAGGACATAAGGATTATGCACAACAGCAGCAAAGAGAATCAAACCGCTGCAATTGATGGTGAAGAATCTTCTCCTGGAGAAGGATGTGTCACGTCAGCACCAAATATAATTGTTGGCCTGTCCGTTACATAGGGAATGTTATTACGAAGGGCATCTTCGAGTACCGTGTTGCGCCCACCACACTGTCCACGTAGACATGTCAGGGAGAACAATCATCTAAATTAAGCAAAATAGACTAATAACAAAGTCACAAACCTTAACATTGATTTTCAATGCAACATTTTCTAGATACTGCTTGTTTCCCCTGCTGGATACATGCTTTGGTAAGCAGCATTGTGATACAATGCCAAGCTCGGTATCGCATACCCGCTTGACCTTTCCTATCGAGAATGATATAAAAGCGTGGTAAGATTTAAATAAATTCCAATTAATTAGAGTCTAAAATAACCATACCATAATAGCCTCTCATTTCAGGCAGAACAACAATCAGCAACTGGATATGTTTCCCCATGCGAGATAGTCTTTCCATAGATTGATGATAGACCTCTCTAAGAGCAGATTCCATATCATTAAGGCGTGCCGACCGAATGCTAGTAAACGGTTCTGGATTGAATACCTTTAAAATTCACAGTTAAATTAGATAGGCTTAATGTGAATGAAAAATGAAGTTGCAAATAATTGATAACATGTCTTAGTACCATCCCTTTGTCATTACACATCGCAACCAGATCATTGCAAAACCGAGAGACATCATTTGGGAGAACACGTGAAAAATTCAAGCATGTCCAATATTCTATAGTTCCACCGTTAATCATTTTCTGCACATTCACCATGAAGGATCAACTTTAACAAACTAGCAAAAAAATGCAAATTGATCACAAACACAGAAACAAACAATACAAATATTATACTAGAAAAATACAAAGCAGAATCCAATTGGAGCCACAAAAATCATGCCTTAAAAATAGAAGAATTTTCAAAAATTGGTATTAATTCATTAAATGTTAACTCATTAAAACTATAACTCACCTGAGAAAACTTTAACAAAAAAAAAAAAATAGAGAGGCAATAAGGATAAACTAGAGGAATATACCTATGCAGTTGTTATGAAACATATGTCTCCCAAAAACATGGCAATGTTCTCCTTGCAAGCTCATAAAATAACACAAGGTGATCTATAGAATAATAGTAAGTGACCTAAAAAATTGCTGCTGATTAAACTGATACGCCATCCTGATTCATGTAATGATGGATAGGCAAACCAATTGATCCATATCCACCGGCATACTAGGTGGCTATGCATTAAGCAAAAAGCCAGACTACTAGACCTTTGTATTCAAAAAGAAAAAAACAAGAAAAACTTGGATCACCTTGTTGATCATGTTCCACTGACCCACAATAGGACTGCACATCTTCTCCCTCCCAGAGTCATGATACTTTAACTGAAGCATTCAAAAGATGTGATTTCACATTACTGCAGGTAAACTACTTTTAGATAAACATGATGAATACAAGTACCATACCTTTGGAGGTGGCAAAACCCGAGCATCAACAGCAGCAAGCTGATTTCTAACCCTAATTCCAAACTCTTTTGCATACTTATCGTCATTGTAATTGTTTTGACTCACCACCTGCAACAGCAAACACATGAATATAGACCCAACTGGATAGAAAGGTCGAGATGAATTGCAAAAATAAGTTTCAACCAATGAATCCAATATATCAAAACCAATTTGGCGGAATACAGAATAGCTATAAAACCTCATGAGAAAACCTACAGATCTTTGGATTCGAGATGTACAGTTGAAAGGAAAAATCAAAAAACAAGAAAGGTTCAAACCTCCAGAATATTGCGCTCCCTATCTTGAGGGCGTTCGCATGTAAAGCTCAGCATTTCAGTTACTTGTCGTTCATTCAGCTTCTTTCCATACCTCTGACCTTCTAAAATTGTGCACACCTAAACAACAATTTGAATGCATCAGCATCAACTGCCATCAAAATAGAACACCAAAAGATGAAAATTGGGATAAGCACTATATTTTAACGTATAAATGAAACAAAACAACCTCCATTGGCAAGTAGATCGGCCTGCTATCGCTGCCAGCTTGAAGACAAGGCCAATGGGCATACTTGAGAGCGTAGCTATACCGTTGTCTAAAATATTGAATTACAGAAATCTTTGTCCCCCCTTCTCCAGCATCAAACCTGAACAGAGTGCATCAATCACCTATTAAAATACAAAAAGAATGCCCAAAAATTCTGAATAATGAGAGAGAGAATACGTCAATTGACTCATGGGCATCGATGTTATTCCCGTGATCCTATAGCGTATCCTTGATTCTCTCCTATGCGTGGCCTCAACTCTTAGCCCTCTTAGGGCTTTCTTTATCTACAAATTTTAAGAAAACATATGACAAAAAAAAAAAAAAAAAAAAAGGGGGTTAAGGGCATTGATTACTATAATAATCAATAAGCAGTCAACAGTCGAAAGGATGTCCTTAAAATAAATAATAGAAACTAAAGAGAAAATTATGTAATTGATAAAACCAACGCAAGTAATTTTACCTTAACGCGATCTGCGTCGGATAAGGGCCTTGATCGATCGCGGAGGTTAAGATAATCAACAACGAAGTCTACAACAGGTACAGACTTGTAAAATGATGTTGCAGAGGTGTCTGCAACCAAACACCAGATGCCAGCATTACGTGATAGAACAAGAAGGAGAAGTTGTGATTTAGGACTAACATGTTCTACCTCATGTGAATCACAATATAGGCATTTATTGAAACCATATTCACAATACATTGTAAATAAAGCTAAGCTACGCACTGAAAACACCATACCGACGTTCAAAGAAGGTCCCATCTGCATGGGACGAAGACTTTGGTAATAACCCCTCCAAACTTCTATCCCACCCCCAATGTCCTTTGGATTCCCAAACTGGGGAGAGAAAAATGACCTGGACACAGCAGTATATCTGCAGCAAATGAAATTAGACAGGTTAAAAAGCTCATTATGAATATCCTAAATGACTAGATTTTTTTTTTTTTTTGGGTGCAAGACAGGCGAAAGAGAAGAGGAATAAAAAAAAGTAACCTTGTCGAAGGTGATTCCCTCAGAACCACGTCAAGAACTTGAATAGTTTCTTGAGGGGCATCCATCTGCCTCCCACGTAAGAACTCTTGGAGATGGTGGAGATCAGGGTGCCCAGCAAACTTAATCGTGACGTTATATTCCTTCTCCCCCCTGCCAAACCAAATAGTCATCCAACATTAACCCATCACCAATCAACCATTCAAAACCATCACAGAAAGACACGAGCCAAAACAAAGGGCTTAAAAACAGTAGCCTGACTAACCTAACATTGCCGTCTCGACCAATGTCGGGCAATTTTATCACGAAATTCTTCGATGTAAACGGTAGAGCACCAGCAGTGTACCAGCTTTTCCTTCCATCATAAACAGCCATTCGCCTGCCTAACTGGGAGTCCTTATGCAACCTCACAAGCTCGCTGATCACATTTCTGTTTGTAGTCTTGGATATCGGTTCTGGGTTGATTGAAACCTAATCAATCCATGAAAACAAAAACAAACTTCAAATAAGCACGACGTACAGGAGTGGAAAGGGCGTTAGATGCCTACACCAAATTTAAAAAATAAGCATACACGAGGATTGGGGGAAAGAATCATCAGAACACGAGGATCAGGGGAACAAAAACCCCTGTATAATTTAAATACAACAAAACAGCAGACGAAAGCCCCCAAGACCTATATAATTTAAAAACCCACAAACAACAGTTTTATTGGAAAAAAAAAAACACGAAAGGGAATGCAAAAATACCGAATTAAAAGAACAGAGGAAACAAAAATCGGGAGAAAGAAAAAAAAATGGCAATCTAAACTCCGATAGTGAAAGAGGGAATTGGGACGAAGAGGTGTTTCTGGATTTACGTCATAATGGCACAAGTCCTTGTCCGCGACTTCCACAAGAAAGTGATTCGCCTTCACCACGCACTTTCTCCCAACCTTGCCGAACCCCGGTCTAGATGGATGCCTAAGAGCCTTGCTCGACGCCGGAGGCGTCACCACCACCGGCGCCGAAGGCGGCGACGGAGGCGTCGGACCGGATGTTCCGGCCTCCCCCGGTTCCCGGAGCGAGAGCTGCCGATCCATGTCCCGACTTAAGGACGAGGAGGATACTGTCGCGGACACAGATGACGGCGAAGGATCCATCGGCCTCTGGCGCTCCTCCTGCGCTCGGGGCGACGGATAGTCTGCGGTGGCCGGCGGCGGAGCATGCCCTTCTCCATAGCCACCACGGCCGCCTCCACCGCCGCCCCGTCCTCTCCCTCCGCCGCCTCTACCTCCCCGTCCTCCTCCTCGCTGGCCGGAGGACGGAGCTCCGGGCTGCGGCTCCCGATAGTAATCGCCGCCTCCCCGGCGGCCGCCACCCCCACGCCTCGACATCCGGCTACCAAGCTCAAAAAAAGAAGCAGACAACGTACAGAGAACGGTAAAAAAACGTCAAGAGAGTGGAAGACTGCTAGATGGGACGTGGAGAGAATATGTGGGGCGGGTTTATATATAGCAACCAGAGAGAGCACCGGCGAATGGGGAGAGACAAACGGGGAGTTTAAAAGTGGATGCATCGTCAGGGGCACGCCGCTTCTAGCCCACATTTATACCCACTCCTCTGACACGTCGGCCCGCTGGACGGTGAGTCGTTTCATTTTGTCCATGTCGGTGGTGTAATGAGTAATCACGGTAACGTCCGTCGGGAAGAGTGGGCCCACTCCGCTACCACGACTCGGAATTGATGGGACTGCCCCGACGCGTTCCGGCGGGAAGACGAGCGTCCCCCAAAAGGACATTTATGCCCCCCACTTATTTCAAAATGCCAGCTTCGCGAGGAAGGAATGAATAAAGGAGAGCGAGCGATCGTACTCGTCGGGGACGAGGAAGCAAAGGATCACTCAAACCAGGTGCAACGAAACCACCTTCCCTCAGCAAAAGGTGCAAAGGAACCGCACCTACCTTCTTCCATAAGAAAGCATCTTGTATCCCATGGACCCACCCACGGGGTCGCTTTAGACTCGAGTCAAGCAAGGGCGATTTCCGCCAGGGTTCCTGGATAGTGACCAGATCCCTGGCGGTAACACGATCCAGGATAGATATGGATGTGGGCGTCCATGCATGAAGCCATGATTCATGGGAGTAGTTTTGGGATCATATTATTGTCTTTAACGATGATGCATATATTTAAAACCAGCAAAAACTGACTGATAGGCGGCGGGAAGGTCCTATTCCCGACTGAAAAGCCGGGTAAAGGGTCGTGAATTTTGAGTTATGACTTTGGCAGGAACTATAAAAATTAACAGCTAATATTTTCTAGGGCGATGTATCACATTGTTTTTTATTTTTCAGCATAAAATCAAGTATACCTTGCTAACATTGCGTATATTCATATGCATTCTAAGACAGAGCGGTATCGATTAAAAAAAAAAAATAGAAGGGCATGGATGTTTGAAATTTTAAGAAATCTTGCTCTAAATAGCCATAATTAATTTACAACATTATTATTGTTTCTTTTAAGTTTGGATCAACATAAATACGTGATGTGCTGAAATAAATAGACGAGATGCATATTATTACTTTTGATCTCTCCATCTAAGATTGACCATCGAGGTAGATTTGATCGGAGTGAAATCATCGCTAGAGCTTCATTCAAACACATGCAAAGAAGTCCTCATCGAGAGCATTCTTCGATGAAGACACTCAGATGTTCAAGTTAGAAGTAGAGAACAACGAAAGAAGAGAACAATGAATCGATTGCGTACATCGGAGGATCTTGAAGTCTTTATTTATAAAAAAAAGTTGGAGTCGTATCCATCTCGGAGTCTTGATAATTTTTGGATTTATCGCACAGATTAATTTGGATAAAATATTTTTCTTTTATGAAAGATTCAATCGTAGAAAAATTTTATGCTATCTGAACTTTTCTAATTTGAAGAAGAGACGGATCTAACGAGGAGCATAGCTCAGTAACAGATGAGCTATAATAGATCATCCGAAGCCAAAGTTTTGGAGTTCGTGAAGTAGGTATGACCTTGAGTTAGTTGAGATTGATCGATGTATATGAGCTATGGTAAACCATCTGAAGACGAGATGAATCAAGATTGAATTGAGTAAGAACTACTGCTGATTTAGTAGGTCGTGCCTGATGATCATTGCATCTACTATATACTCAACCTAATAAATATCATCTCCCATAACCCGATTGAAGATTAAAATATGGCAGCTGAGGATGAGATATAGATTTAGAACACATATCATCTTAATTTAAATTTTTCAAATATATTAATATTATTTTGTAAATATATATAAGCAAAAAAGCTAGAGATTTGAACGTCAAAATAAGATATTTTTTTTTGATATTAATGTTCTATGGAGATTTATTTTAAAAAAATATTTGAATAACATGTACTTATGCATCATGTTTAAAAAGTGCTTAGAGATTCAAGAATTCTCTTACAAAGACAATTTGTGAATATTTTACTTTTTTAGTCTTATGTGATACAGATTTTTGACAGCTTGGTTCAACGTCTATTCTTTGAATTTGTCGATCAATTCATAATTTTCAAATACGACAAATATATTTGACAAACAACAGCATGACTGTACCCTAAAAATTAGGGGCGGTTGGTACGAAAATATAAATTATTAAATATTCATTTTAATCCTTTCAATCAATCCAACGGATCCACGTTGGATAGATATATAGTTGGATAGATATATAATCAGAACATCATCTCTTAACATCTTTTCGATATTATATGATACAATAAAAAAAAATAAAATAAAAAATAATTAAATATGTAGATCCGTCAAAAAAGATTCATCTCCATAAAACATACAAACTTCACTATAAAAAAAAAAATATTACAATAGAAAATTTCATCCTCAACCTTCGTACATCCAATTTCTCCCTCACAGAAACAGAAAGTTATCCCTCACAGAAAGTTATCCCTCACAAAAACTCTCTCTCTAAGAAGACCTCCTGAACTTCTGAAGTAATCGATGTCCGCTGTTTAGAAGTTCTGCTCTTTTTCTCCTCAACGTCGCATATCTCTCTCTGTTTCTCCATGGATTCGGTCTCTGCTGAAGCCCGTGTGCATTCACAAAATCACCGGCCACCACACCTCTGTTCACATTCACAGCATTTTAAAGGCTTTAAACAGGGTTAGATTAAGCTTAGGAGTCCTAATCAAGCTCAAAACAAACCCCTGACCGACTGATCAACATCGCAAGCCTCCTAGAGCCGTCCGATTGCGATCGGTCTATGGAATAGTGCTGTGGACCGCGCAAAACATATGGAAAACGCCCACGGGTCCACGCACCCAATCGTGGACCACCCAGTCCACGATAGATCGAGAAAACAGGCTCCCAACGGGCCGTGCCCTAGGCGCCCGACCCGTGCGCTGCTGCGCTTGGGCCGGGCGCGGCTGCGACGCCGCCGCTCCACCGGCTCATCACCGACGGTTCTCCGCCACTCCGAACTCCGTGCCAACTTCTCTCATACGTATCTTCTTCGTCCGAACTCCATTTGGGGTGATTTTGGTCTCGTTAGACTCCGTTTTTTATCACGGACCTCGTTGTAGGCTCACTGTGAATCAAATCTTGAGGCATCAAATCCTAACAATCTCCACCTCGACTTGATTTCAACCTCTTCCTAACTCCGAGAGCTTCTGGATCTCCTCACCCCCATACCTTGGAGCAATTGCCTGCTAATCATGGATGGGCAAACATGAAAGTCGAGCCAGGCCACTCAATCTCATCTCCGTTGTATGCTGTATTCCTCCTGACCTGAGACCTGTTCGGAACATCATCCTGCAGCAATAGGAATCTTACCTTGCGATGTCGCTTCTCGTCCTTCCGAGTCTCCTGTCTCGTACCCGATCCATCTCCACCTGGAGCTCTACCTCGCTCTGGGCTCTTCCTGACTCCTGAAGCGCCATCTCGCACTAGGCTCCTCGCCAGATAATAATGTCTTCTCCTCTCCTTCTTTCATTCCAGTACAATCCTATCGCTACGTAGCACCTTCAGGATTCCTCCACCAGCTACTGTCCTGTAGCCTCTCGAATCCAGTCTATTCAGTGAAATAAGATTCATCTGAAATCGGATATGTATCGGACCTCCCCCAATCTCCTCACTGTACCATTATATGTCCTCCAGCTGACCGTCCTGATGCCTCTGATCGCACGGCTCGATCCATCCGACAGATAAACAGTACCATCACTATTCTCCAACAAGTCAAACTGCTTTTCTCTGCAACATATATGATGGGTACATGCAGAATCTAAAATCCACTATTGGAAAGAAGTAAATACTTCATCAGATATCTCCAGGACATCTCTTCTGAATCGCTACTGGCCATCGCCATAGCAGTCATCGTCCGATTTTTAGAGTTAAGAGCAATTTCTAGCTAGATGTTCCAACTCGTCACACCAGTAACACCTAATCTTGCTCAAGTCCCTCTTGAACTTAGACCGTCCTCGTCGCATACTCCTGTTGCTTCGTCTACTGTCTCCTGCTCCTCCAAAAGCTATCAAGGTTGAGCTACCACCACCTGAGCTCGAAGTCGAGTTCTTCCTCTTGAGAATCTCGTTCTGAAATATCGCCGTGGTGATCTCGTTCATCTTGATGGTGCTCTTTCCCATTAGAAGAGCAATCACCAAGAACTCGTACGAAGGAGAAAGCGACGCTAGCAAAACCAGTGTCCTGGTCTTCTCCTCAATATTCTCGCCAACGTTAAGGAGGTCGGTAAGGATTTTCTAGAAGTGACTTAGATGCTCCTGCACGCTCTGTCCCTTAGCCATCCGCAGCTGGTAAAACTGTCTCAAGAGGAAAAGAGTATTGGTGAGAGATTTTATCATGTACAACTTCTCAAGCTTCGACCACAGTACCGTCGGAGAAGTCTCGCTAAGTATATGGATCACCACCTCATTCGCTAGGTACATACGGATGATACTCACTGTCTGCATCTGTAGCCGTCTTCAATCCTACACCTCCATGGTATTCGGCTTCTTCTCGCATATGAGAGCATCAATCAACCCTTGCTGGATGAGCACGTCCTTCATCCTTGCTTGCTACAAAGAGAAATTGCTCTTTCCATCAAACTTATTGATCTCCATCTTGATTGATCCGGTCTTCTCTATCTTCAGTCTTACCACCACTGTAATCTGCATCCTTGTATCATCTCGCTCTGATACCACTTGTTGGGTGGATGTCTGGCCAGAATACTACCTCCCAAAATATTTTCGATACTGCACGATGCAGCAGGAAGAAAGAAGAAACAAAATAGAAAACAATCAAATACGTGGATCAGCCAAAAAAAGCTCACCTCTACGAGACATGCAAACTTCACTATTAGAAAAGAAATATTACAATAGGAGATCTCACCCTCAACCCCCATACACCCAATTTCTTCCCTACAGAAAGTTATCCCTCACAAAAGCTCTCTCTCTAAGAAGATCCCCTAAACCTCTGAAGTGACCACGGATGGTACTCAATGTTGCATGTCTCTCTCTTTTTCTCCATGGGTTCGGTCTTTCCTGAAGCCCATGCACGTCCATGAGATCACTAGCCACCACACCTCTTCTGTTCATGTTCACAGTCTTTTAAAGGCTTTAAATAGGGTTAGATTAGGTTTAGGAGTCCTAATCAAGCTCAAAACAAGCCCCGGACCATCGGATCAATATCGCAAGCCTCCCAGAGCCGTCCGATTGCGATCAGTCCATGAAATAGTATCGTGGACCGCACGAAATACGTGAAAAATGCCCATGCGGTCTATGCATCCGACCATGGACCACTCGATCCATGGTAGACCGAGAAAATAGCTCCCAGCATGGGCCTGGACCGCGCCCCGAGCGCTCGGGCCTGGGCCGGCCCACGCGTTGGGCTACGCCCAACGCGCAGCCACATTGCCACCGGCGGTCCTCCGTCGCTTCGAACTCCGTACCGATTTCTATCGCGCATATCTTTTTCGTCCGAACTCTGTTTGGGGTGATCTTGATCTCTTTAAACTCTATTTTTCATCGCGGACCTCACTGTGGGCTCAATATGGATCGAATCTCGAGGTATCAAATCATAACATTCTAAAGATATCTTTTATTGTAATATTATGAAAAAAATTGGTTTTCGATAATATTGGACTAACTTGTACCATGACTATAGTAGGTGCATTCCACATCCTCGCGTCCTCTTTGTGGACTTCCATGACAGCTTTTTGCTAAAGTTGAAAGATAGAAAAGTTTTTAACATGAGTTAAGGATTATCTTAATGGTCATCTCCAAAGCACCTTTATCAGGATATTAAAGAAAAATTTTGACTATCAATTATATTGGATTCACTTGTGCATGACTAGCGTCTGGTGGAGGTGGATTTCACATCCTGGGGCCTTCTATGACATCTCTTTTTCTTTTTCTTTTTTTTTTTGATAAAGTATAAAATATTATTCAAAAAGACTGATAATTACAAGGGAAGAGGCAAAACTGGAGTCTACAAATACAATATAGACTCCATGAACATGGTAGTTTGATTACATACAAAAAAGGATCAAACAACAAAAAAGGAGCCTGTGGCATAGTGCTCAACAAAAAATCAGCCTTGAGATTTGACCTATGAAGTAGAACACTGAGGCAGTTATTATAGATGAATAAGCATTGCATACACTGCTGTAAGATTTGAAAAGAGCATTGAAGCATTTGAAGTCCTTGGATCTAGAAGCAAGGAAATTGACAAGTACCCCGGAGCTGAAAATGTGACATCTGAGTTGAAGCATATATCCACAGCTCAAGCAGCAAAGAAAATCATTGGGCACCACCAACTTGCAACCTTGAAGAATTAAAACTTCAACAACAGTGAATGTCTTCATAACGGATTAGCACTAGGGTCCATCTCGTGACTCAGCAATTTGCATCTGATCATGCCGGAGCATCAAGACAAATGCAGAAGGTAAGTCATCCCCCAAAGGGAATGAACAATCTTCTTGGAAGCTCTTTTAGATAGCCGGTCTGCAGCCTGATTTTGCTCATGATAAATGTGATTAAATTTACAAACAGAGAACATGTTAACAGCAGTTAAAATGTCTTTGTAATAAGGAAGATGAACAGCATCACTTGGAGATGGCTTAAAAATCCAACGAATCACTGTGAGTGAGTCACTTTGGACAAAAAACTCATGATCTTTAAAGAATTGAATAGCAGCTCTTAGACCATACCAAAGTGCAAAAAGCTCAGCAAGAGGGACAGGGCAAAGATTAATTTGATGTCCCTTAGCCAAGAGCATAGTTCCGTGAGCATCTTTATTAAACGCAATTTCAGTTGCATTTACTTGAACTGCAGCATCAAAATTTAACATAAATCCCCGAGGCAACCAAGAAAGAGTGTTAAGTGAGGAAATGTGCCATGGCACATGACAGTTGCCCCAATTCTTTGAATAGGACTTAAAAGCCATATCAATATCATTCATATATAAAAGCAATTGGCAAACTAATTGCAGGGGTGAAATAGTGTGTTGCTGAAAGATCCCGAACATTACGAGAGTTCCATAAAAATCAAGCCATGATATACATCATTGCTTTTGTCCTCTTTTCTACCTATGCATGAACAAGCAAAGCTAGCAAAGTTGGCAAAGAAAGAGGAGAAGAGTGTAGCTCAGAATGCATAGCAAGGCAATGCCAGCACTACTGGATAAAGTGACATGTTCCGCAATCTCCTTAATGCCACTATAAAGATCACATGAAGTAAGAGAATCAACAAGGATTCCTCTTCTATTTAAATTAGCTTTGCATGGAAGACAATCCCAATTAAACTTCCAAATGAAACCTTCTGTGACATTTCTTTGATAAAGTTGAAAGAAAAGTTTTTGACGAGAGTTAAGAATTATCTTAGTGGTTATCTCCAAGGATTTGGACCTAAGTATAATTACAAGAGAAATTTTTTGTAGATCGTGGGTGGTGTAAAAAATTTAATGTAGAGTGCACCGTCTTAACTGATTGATCCACGTAGCCACCGTTTTCCAACGCACATTCAATACCTGCAGTTTTATTTTTTCATTTGAAATTTTAAATGATAAAAATATTCTTACTCTTTGAAAAAAATTATGATATTTTATGTCCATATTATAATATCCTGCATGTAGGAAATCATAATTTTTTTCCGCAGGAGTCATAATATGATGCAGGATATCATAATATGCATAAGATGTTATAATTTTTTTCCAAAATCTTAGGATATTTTTATCATTCAAAATTTTTAAATGAAAAAGCAAAGCTGTAGGCATTAAATATGCGTTGGAAAGTAGTTGGACAAAAATGCCTCTTTCACATTATGACATCTTGGGCCAAATTATGACTTTTTGTGCGTAGCAAGTCATAATATGCTTCAAGATGTCATAATATGACACAGGATATTATAATATACCACAAGATGTTATAATTTTTTTCCACAAAATGTTATAATATGATACAGAATGTCATAATATACCATTGGATATCATAATAATTTTCAAAAAGTAGCAGTATTTTGATCATTCAAAATTTTCAAATGAAAAAGTGAAACTGCGGATATTGAATACGCGTTGTAAAGCGGTGACTACATAGACCAATCGGATAAGATGGTATTCTCTATGTCAGATTTTCTACACCGCCCACGATGCATAAAAAATTTTCCATAATTACAAATAAGTCTCCCTCACTTCTCTCGTAAAACAAATTAAAAGTTTTGGATGCTTTTTATTGATATTTTGGAGGAAATTGAAAAATTCAAAATTTCTTCCATCAATCAATTTCCAATTTTAAAGTTGCTTAGTCCCATATTTGATAAGAAAAAATTTGAAAAAAAAATATAATAAATTTTTTTATTGAACTTTATCAAAAATTTAAAAATTTTGGGCCACACCATACATGCAGGCTTGACTCGTGCGTGATCGCATCACACTGGCACTGTAGCATGGCAGAATCTGTATTTTATTTTCTCTATTTATTTTTTAATAAACATGACTATTTTTTTATTTATTTAGAGATAAATACAATTAATATTGCTTAATATTAATCATTTGATTAATATTTTACTCATTCATTTTTTATCCTTTCACTAATTAAGTATTTGTTTAACGTTGGATTTGTCCGAATGACTAGTTTTTGGGCTTATAAGTTAGGCTCTTGATAGGTGGTTGGAATATACAAGAAAAATTCTCTCTATTTTTTTCTAAATTTTTTTATTCTCTTATAAATCTTCTTTTTCTAAGTTTTTTTTTGACCTTTTTTTTTTTAATTTTTTTATAACTATTGGGTTAAAGCTCAACCACCCTTTACAATCGTGCCTGCAAGAGGATCTCCGGTTGTATCTTGGAATAGATTATTTGAGATTGATTCGGTATAAAGGTCAAGAATTATTTTAGAACAACATGTAGTATATTTTTGGACAAATTATATCCGCTAATTTTCTATACATTTTTAATTAACTTTAATATTTGTTTGGTAATAAATTTCAATGGTTAATTTAATCCAACCACAATCAATTATCATAGAAAAATAATAAATTTATATTACATATCCCTAACGCATTTTTTTTTGAAAGTTTTGCATCGGACAAAATAATTTAGTAAGTGGATGCTACGTTTACACGATGATTTTTATGTAAGGTGTGGAAAGTATATTTTTAAGCGTCAAACATAGTGAATTGGTAATCGATCGGAAATATGAGTTCCTAGTGGTTCAGAAACACGAGTTAAACATGTTTGGAGATTGGGAATTTTCTATTTTGAAACGGATATAAGCATAGGACGTCTAGCGATTTCATCGATATAATATTTGTGCTCATTGTGATGGACGCTGGTTCTATCTACTTACTGACGTGGAAGTTGAGATTTATTTTGTTAAGAATGGACAGTGATAGTATTGTCCTAAGTCACCTGGTTGACAAGTCCCACATTGCTGCCACGGTATCAAACTAAACTAAGCTTAGCTTCCAAAATTAAATGGATAATGTTAAGGAATGCCTTATTTATTGTTAATAATATGATGAATTTTTATTAACTACAGATTCTAGGTAAGTATGACAATCATCCATTATCTTTCTCAAATTATTTTTCATAGTTTCCTAAGGTCTCAATCTCAATCATCAACCCTGATATTTAATTTATTGAGAAACAAATAATATATCACCTTACACCAAAAATTAAAAAAAGAAGAAGAAGAAGAAGAAGAAGAAGCTGCACCAGACATTGGAGGACAAATTCCCGAGGGCGGTCTGCTATTTTTACCCACGCAATGATGACAAACATTCATTTGGACGACTTGTCATCTCAGTGTGCATGTCTCCTTGGGCCGAGAGAAGATCTCTCGCTCTGTACTTTAGAAATCTCCGGTGTGCCCTCATTAAGAAACGAGCTGCAACTCTACGTCCCTCCGGCCGGCGATAGAGGCGTCCCGAGGCATAACAGCTGGAGGGGAACTCCTTTCCTTATCCAATTCCTTGTAGATATTTGATAATTCAAAGTTAAAAATAAATAAATACAAATCTTTTTCTTTTTTTTCACAATATACTGACGATAGCGAGCAGTAATGATTTCAATCAATGAATGAAGCCGCGTGTTAACGCGTGCCTCCCTGGCGTCTTTCCAACAGTCGATGTCCCTGACAAGTACATCTGCGTCGTTTCTGCTATTCAGCAAGTTCGACGATTCCTTTCCGAGCTTATGCTGGTTTTATGCCTGGAAGAAACGCTGCTTCTGTCCCTTAGTCCTTTTCCTAAATAATAAAAAAATATATTTATTTAAATAATATAAATTTTAATTTATTTATAAATTTAATATAAAAAAATAAAATATCACTTTGAATCACATTTTATCCAAATCACACCCACAATTTCTATATAGGCATCGTCCAAAAAAAAATTAAAAAATATTATTTTAAATAATATTTTTAAAAATATCATTTAAAATGACGTTTTTAAAAACATCATTTGAATGACGTTTTTAAAAACGTAATTCAAAATGATATTTTTTAATTTTTTTTCAAAAAAATAAAAAAATAAAAAAAATAAAATTTATAATTTTAAAATTATAAATAAATAATAATTTTAATTTTAAATAAAATTTAAAATATAAAAATTTAAAATTTTAATTTAAATAAAGAAGATAATTTTTTTCTTTTCAAATTAATTTTTTTAAAAAAATAACTAAATAAAAATCTTAAAAATTTAAAAAATTAAAAATATCATAGAAAAAGAAAAAAAGAGAAAGAAATATGAAAAAAATAAAAATTATAAATTTGAATTTATCAAAATAAAAATTTTAATTAAAAATTATAAATTTAAAATTTAAAAAAATAAGAATTTTAACATTAATTAAAAAAATCATTTTAAATTATTTTATCTCTTTCAAATTATTTTTTGAAAAAAATATCTGAAGAAAAGAAAAAATTGATGTAAAAAAATAAAAAATACCATAAAAAAGAAAAAAAGAAAAAAAATAGAATTGAAAAAAAATAGGAATTGTAATTCTAATTCAAAAAAAAATTTATAATTTTGAATTTTAAGAAATAAAAATTATAATTATAATTCAAATAAAAAACATCATTTTAAATAACTAAATTAATTTAAATTTAATTTTCTAAAAAATATTCTAAATAAAGGAAGAAAATACCTAAAAAATGCCAAAAAAATAAAAAAGGGAAAAATGAGAAAAAAAATATAAATTTAAAATTTGAAATTTGAAAAATAAAAATTTTAATTTTAATTCAAATAAAAAAATAATTTCAAATTATTTTCTCCTTTTAAAATTTTTTCTTAAAAAAATATTTCAAAAAAAATCTTTAAAAATTAAAGAAATAAAATATACCATAAAAAAAGAAAAGATGAGAAAGAAATGGTAAAAAAATATAAGGTATAATTTTGAATTTTAAAAAAAATTCTAATTTTAATTCAAATAAAAAATATCATTTCAATTTATTTTTCTCATTTAAAATTAAATTTTTAAAAAAATATCAAAAAAATAATAAATTAAAAAAAGTATCATAAAGAAGTCATAAATATAAAAAAATAAAAAAAATTATAATTATAATTTTAAATTTGGAAGAAATAAAATTTTTAATTTTAATTAAAATAAAAAATATAATTCAAATAAGAAACATCATTTCAAATTACTTTCTCTATTTAAAATTAATTATTTTTTTTTCCATACCACACCGTATGTACCTGTTCGTGCCTGTATCAGATCGAGGTGTACTAGTACGATTCGATTCATCTCATAATTAAATTATTTAATATATTATTATTATTTACGTTATAATTTTTATAGTCCTTTTAGTATAACTTTTTCTCTCTTAATGTTCTGAGACATATTCGAGTATGTGTATCTATATACACAAAGCATAATATCCGATCATTTAAAATTAAATAATATAAAATAAAATAAATATTTAATATTATTAGATAGAATAAAAATGTCAAACGTACAAAAAATAGTATAATAAAAATATAAAAAATACTAAGTACAAATATAACAAAGACTAAGTCCCACAAGGACGTCGCGGTGCCCGTGGTCGCTTGGTCCTTCTCAGGAAGGTCCTCGCCGGCTGCTCCTGCTGTGATGGCTCCTCCCCTATATCAGTAGAGGAGATCTGCTGATCATGCTGCTCAGGAATAACTGATGCTGTCGGATCATCTACGGACTGAGAGACCCTTTCAACCCTCTCATCTGGATACACGAATGGATCTGAAAAGAAAGAATCATACTCATGTGGCCAACTGATACTCGGTGATGTCATCTGGGGGATGTAGGAAGAAGAAAGTGCTGCCATCTGTAGATCAAAAGGCGGTGGCATCTGTGCAGCATCTAATGATGACATCTACGGAATATGCGGTGATAGCATATGTGAAACATATGGTGATGGCGTATATCTCATATCTGGCACCGAGGCTGCTCCATACCAAGGTGCACAGCTATATGGATCAACATCAATCGTCACTAATGTTCCAAAACTTGTTCTCTCTATCTCCTGCAGTATCCGAATCTGTTCGTCCTCATCAGTTGTAGATAAAGCACGACGAACGTCCAACACAAGATCCGGCATAGAATCAGTCTACAAAATAAAAATAAAATAGTCAGTATACTGTAAAATATAAAATAAAAATATAACACAAATAACATAAAGTAATTTTTGTAATCTTACCAAAAGACGTACAGTAGAACTCTCGCCCTCGTATTCGGGAACTACATACCGAGATTGTCCAATGACTCGCACCGTAATGCTAAAAAATCAAGCTATGTAGTCATCGATATATGAACGGCCTCTTAAAATAGGATCACCATGAATAATGTGATCTCAACGTGCATCCCAAATATCGATGTACTCTACATATCTGATACGTCAGTCAATACGAGCTCTCCCTCGTCGATCAATACGATGAAGTCCCTGGCTGGTATCAAACTGCTCTGGGATGCCCTGAATCTGACCAAACTGCCATAGGACACAATCGAAAAGATGCCACTCTACCACATCAAAATAAATAAGTGGCACCCTAACAGTCCATAGTCGTGTCCAACTGTACACATCTGTGGCAGTATAGTCAATATCTCATCTGTATATGGCTCCCACAAAAACTGATAGAGTTATAATAAAAAAAATTAGTAAGCTAAAATTTTAATAGATTATGAGTACTGTAAAATCATATTTATAAAAAATTTAAAATTTATCCGTCTATATGTATCAACTAATGTATCCAACTGACACCTATAAACACGTGCCACTCTTGTCGATACGTGATAAATGTTGAATGCAATATTCCATTTGTTTCACAATCTACTCATGTTAAATAAATTTTATCGAATTTAAAACAGTAAGTTTGAAATTAAAAAAATAATATTTCGATACCTATATCCCAATGGTCCGTCTAGTCTGAATGAAACATCAGGATCCTGCAGCTCTGATGGCATCTCGAGCAACTGTCGTCGTAATGGACTGATAGTCGGCATACGCTCCCATATCCAAATCTACAAATTTCAAAAAAATCATACATGATATACCAAATGTAAAATATAATTAAATATTAAAAATAAAAATTTTTAATTCACATACCTGTAATAATACAAGATAACCACCAATCTCACTCTGATCAGCATAAGATCCCTGACACATAGCTCTGTATAGGCAAGCTAGTATTGCACTGCCCCAACTAAATCTATGAGCGAAGTCTAAATCTTCTAATAATGGCAAAAACATCAACTTTATCTTATTCGATAAAGTATCAGGTAACAGGACACCACCTAACAATTGCAGCACCTGACCCCTAACATACTGCTGCACCATCTCCTTTGGTGCATCATCCGCAATATGAAAATATCGATAACGATCATCCAAACACTCAATCCTGAGTCGTGAATGATCGAAAAAGTGTGTGTCGGGCTCAAACCCTAGCAATCGCAAGCACAAAGCCCGCCACTCCAGAATGGTAAGTGTGGGATCAACTCCGGTAACTGGATCGCCATCAACTAGTAGTCCAGTAAGGATGCTGACATCCTGTAAAGTGATGGTCGCCTCACCAAATAGAAGATGAAATGTGTGTGTCTCTAGACGCCATCTCTCAAGCAAAGCAGTAATAAGACCAACGTCCATCTGTATACGACCAATCCGATATACTCCATAAAATTCAAGATATCGTAAATAATCTAGCACTCTATGTGGAATGTCCTCTGTCCTCCAGAAGTCAGCATCGGATCGTCGTAGACGAAGATGTCTGGGCTCCTGCAATAAAATATAATAATTAGATAATGTATATAATTTTTTCAAAAAAAATTTAAATAGTAAATAGGATTGGAATGCTTACGCTGCCATCTAAAATAGTCTGTGATCGATGGTGCTCCTGCAATGTAAGAATACTGCTGTCTTGAGGACCGAGATACCGCGGATCATAAGCCATAATACGCTAATGAATCTAAAATAACGATATTATCACAGGTGTATTAAAAAATAAGATACAATATATTTTAAGAGAAATATATTTTAAACACATTATTATCACACAATACAACTTAAACACAAAATTCAGTTCATCTCAGGATATTAAACGCATATATTCAAATACAATCTCACAGAAATACATAAAACAATGACGAAAATAAATCTTCGGAGCCTTTAATTTCTTCCACTGCTTGAAGTTGAAGTATGTTGAAATATCCTAGGACAGCGATGGTAGTCATGACCCTGTTCCCTACAAATGCCACAGTGGTTCTTACTTCTTACTTGCCTATCATCCATCTCATTTCGTAGTCTTGTTGACTTTGGTCTACCTTTCTACTTGGATCTCAAACGTTGATGATCAGGAATATATTTTAACATACGTGTATGCATCCAATAATCTTCGTGTGGTAATGAATTAAAATCACCGCTCCAAGCATTCATATATGCTGTAATTGTATATGCATCATCTACAAAATCACTAAAATGTACAGCAATTTCTTGACACAGCTAAAACATGTAAACATGAATATTTATACATGCTCCACTTTTCACAAGAATATTTTTTTTCAGCTAAAGTAACAGTATGTAAATTTTCTCCACCTCGTAACCCTGTGCTTGCTCTCCTCGTAAGCACTTTATATATACCTCTTTGAAGGTTGAATGCTGTTACTCAGTGCTGGTTAGCTTTAACTTGATCTTCAGTAATCTTAATTGCAATATGAGGAGTAAAAAGATTATTTGGATTTTTCTCTACATATCTTAAGGCTGGGGCATGCCTCGTATTGAAGTATTTCACAAGACGATAAAATATCATTTGAACACAAGCTGTAATTGGCACATTTCTAGCTCCTGGTAAAATACTATTAAAAACCTCCGACAAATTTGTAGTTAAGATACCATAGCGCAGGCCATCATCATATGCTAATATCCGCTTCTCCTTTTCTATCTCGGACAATCAGCTCCAAGCCTCTTCATTCACTATTCTGATTCTACCCATGATAAAGTTGAACTTGCGAATTTGATGAGCGCTTCCTGCTTGCCATACTGCTCTTTTCAGCTGCATATTTTTAAAATGAGTGTTGAAATTACTGCAGATATGTCTTAAACAGTATCGGTGATAGACACGTGGACTCCATCCAATAGACTCATCTGCGATGGTATTTAATATACCTGGATACTTGTCAGAAATTAAGCATATTCCATTTCTATTTTTAACGATATGTGTTCTGAGTTGGAAAAGAAACCAACTCCAACTTGCAGTCATCTCCTCATCCACAATTGCATATGATAATGAAAATATTTCATTCTCTGCATCAATTTCTGTTGCAATTAATATCTTACCTTTAAACTTTTCATACAAATGCGTACCATCAATATTGATTACAGGACGGCAATGCGTAAAACCCTAGATAGATGGTTTAAAAGTCCAGAAAATATAATTTAAAACTCGGATATTGGAATTCACAGTTTGAAAAAAATTCTATGAAACAACTGTACCGGAATTTGCATGTTGAAGTGCAGCCATATAATAAGATAATTTAGCGTAAGACAGCTCCCATTCTCCATAAATATCAACCAATGCCTTCTGCTTTCCACACCATGCTTTTCTGTATGACACTGTATATTGAAATTGATCATTAACGGTTGCCACAATAGCTTCAACTTTAATACCGGGATCTTTCTCAACAATATGTCGGACTAGTGTGCTAATCATCCTTCCACTGACATGTTTGTGGTCTCGACTCAATCCCGTAAACAAACAAGTGTGAGGACCCTCATATTTTGTGATTTGAAAATATTCATATTTTTTCAACAATGCAGCATGAAGCCTCCATTTACAATTTTGAACATTATCTGATGATGCGGATCGTACAGACCATAATTTTGAATGCGACTGAACTACATTGTATGTCTGATACTTCATAATATGATAAAGATCAACAGCTCTTCTTACATAATCTTTACTCTCAAACATTAAACCTTTAGAAAATTCAGTCATCGAGGAGTCCCAAAACTGATTGTCAGAGTTCAATCTTCGACCAGCACTAACACAACCATCATCATCTAAATTTATATCGTTAAAATATTATGGAGGTTCGTGCAAACGAGGTTGAGGTTCTTCCACATTAATATTAGCCTGAACATCTTCATCATCATTCTCATCTTCACCATCATCATCATTACTGCTATTGTCCTCATCCATCCAACAGTCTTCATCTCCACTTTCATCTGACTCAAAGCCTAGACTATCAGAATTTATTCCACTGACTACCCAGTCATCGTTCTCTATATGAGTGTCGTCTCCCGCACTTACCACTACTAGCAAAGGAGAAGTCACCATAGCAGAAGACATAGAAGAAGTCACCATAGGACTCTGAATAATTGGACAACTAGGACCGGCAGTAACAGAATGTTGTTCTGCAAAAACAGCCTTAACACTATCGGTTTGCACCATAGGAGTTACGAAAGGTGAGGAAGGCCCAACATTATTGTCCGCTTGAGTTAAAAGCCGACTATAGTATCCAAAACTTGGTACATCTTCCTTTTCAATATATAATTTTAAAAATTGATATTCTGAATATTTCAAAGGAAAGATCAGCATTTCTTCGACATCTTCATCGTCATCAATTGAAACTAAGATATATTTACTCTGCATTAACTGTCCCGATAGATTAGGAGATTTTCATTTCAATTTTATTTCATATTTTTCTTTGTCTAAGGAATACTGCTGTATAAATGATCCAATAATTCTTGACGTGATAATGATGAAGATACTCTAATCATTCGATTTACAGGGTGACTGTACTGCACACCAGTTTCATTATTCTATATCATGCCATCATAATACAATAGTACACGAACTCGAATATTGGCCATTTTCTCAGAGAAACCTATGATAAAATCAAAATCAAAATATTTAGTATTACTTATTATTTTATCGTTTCAAAAGATTTACATGATACATGCATCATATCATCAACAAATAAGTACAGATAGATCCTATCCCATTCGAAAATTGCATTAATTTTATAGATTAATTACATTAATCAAACGATATGCAAAAAAGACCGAAAAAAATTTCGACAGTATTTTTCCTTAGTTCTCCCCACACGACTCAAAATGTGTGAGGAGAACTAAAGAAAAATACTGTCCGAAATTTCTCTCAAACTCTCCGCATATCATTCGAATAATGTAATTATCTATAGAATTAAATACAATTTTCAAACTGTCCAAACTAGATAATCAATTGATCAATGTATATATTTTACGGTACCCGTACAAAAATATATATTCAAATATATATTTTATATGGATATCGTAGAATATTCTACATTGGTCAATTGATGGGTCTATATTTTCATGAAATGCAATATATTTTAAAATTTTTAAATTACGATCTAATCGAATTTTAAAATATATATGAATCTAATGAGATAAAAATAAAAATAAAAATAAAAAATAATGAAATAAAAATAAAAAATAAAAAATTGAAATAGACGGCCCACCGTGGGGGGCCATCACAGGGCCGCCGCCGGGGGCCGTCGTGCAGCGGCCGCCGGAGCCCGATGGGGCCCGCCGCCATCGCGGCCCATCGCCTGGGACCTGCCATATCCCACCGTCGGGTAAGGGGAGGGTCGGGGCCCGCCACGGGGAGCCGCCACCGCACCCCAGTGGGGCCCACCGCCTCGACCCCTCAACAGGGCCCGCCGCCCCGGCCCCTATGGGGCCCTCATGCGGCCCATCGTCGGGGCCCACCGTCGGGGCGCATGGGCCACCGCCGGCCGTCTGTCGCCGACGGCCAAGGAAAAAGAGGGGCAGAGAGAAGAAGAGAGAGAGAGAGGAAGAGGGAGAGGAAGGGCCGGCCAAGGGAAGGGGACCGTCGGGGCCCACCGCGGGGGGCCGCCACCGATCGTCTGTCGCCGGCGGCCAAAGAAAAAGAGGGAGAGAGAGAGGGGAAGAGAGAGAGAGGAAGAGGGAGAGGAGGGGTCGGCCAAGGGAAGGGGCCCACCGTGGGGGGCCGTCGTCGGGGCCGCCGCCAGCCGTATGTCGCCGGCGGCCAAGGAAAAAGAGGGGGAGAGAGAGAGGAAGAGAGAGAGAGAAGAAGAGGGAGAGGAGGGGGCCGGCCAAGGGAAGGGGAGGGTCGGGGCCCGCCGTCAGGGTGCGCAGCCTGCCACCGACCCTCTGACGCCGAAGGCCAAGGAAAAAGAGGGGGAGAGAGAGAGGAAAAGGGAGAGGAGGGGCCGGCCAAGGGAAGGGGACCGCCGGGGCTACCATGGGGGGCCGCCGCCGGTCGTCTGTCGCCGACGGCCAAGGAAAAAGAGGGAGAGAGAGAGAGAGGAAGAGGGAGAGGAGGGGGCCGGCCAAGGGAAGGGGAGGGCCGGGGCCCGCCGCCGTCCCTCTGACACTGGCGGCCAACGAAAAAGAGAGAGAGAGAGGAAAAGGGAGAGAGAGGAGGCAGCTCACCGCTGTGCCGTCGGAGAGACGCCGGAGAAGAGGGAGAAGAGGGAGAAGGGAGAAGAAAGGGAGAAGAAGGGGAGAAAATGCCATTCTCTTTGGCGTTTTCTCCTTTTTTTTTTCTCTTTTTCTTTTTTTTTGGTTTTTTTAAATTTTTTTAAATTTTTTAATTATTTTTATGTAATTTTTTAATAAATAAAATTAATTAAAAATAAAAATAGTAATTTGAATGATAATTTTTTGTTTAAATTAAAGTTAATTTTTTTTAATTTATAATTATAATTTTGATTTTTTTATCATTTTTTTCTTTTATTCACTTCTTTTATGGTTTTTTTTGGAATTCAATTTAAAATTTTTATAACTTCAAATTATAATTATAATTTTCTTCCATTTTTATCTTTTTGACATTTTATTAGGTATTTTTTTCCTTTATTTAGATTATTTTTTAAATAATTAAATTTAAATTAATTTACTTATTTAAAATGATATTTTTTATTTCAATTATAATTAGAATTTTTATTTCTTAAAATTTAAAATTTTATTTTTCAATAAGAATTATAATTCCTATTTTTTTTTAATTCTATTTTTTTCCTTTTTTTCTTTTTTATGATATTTTTTATTTTTTTACAACATTTTTTTCTTTTCTTCAGATAATTTTTTTAAAAAATAATTTAAAATGATATTTTTTATTTGAATTAAAGTTAAAATTCTTATTTTTTTTAAATTTTAATTTATAAATTTCTTTTTTTTTCACATTTTTTTCCTCTTTTTTTCACTTTTTTATGGTATTTATTTTTTTATCAAAATTTATTCAAATTAAATATTTAATTTTTTTAATTCAAATTTTTAATTATATAATTTTTTCTATTTTTTTATTTTTTTCTATTTTTATAAAAATTTTTTAAGCTATTTTTTTATTTGTTTGGACTATTTTTTAAATAAATTAATTTGAAATTGAGAAAGTAATTTGAAATGATTTTTTTTATTTTAATTAATTTTAAAAATTTTATTTCTTTTAAATTTTAAATTATAATTCTTATTTTGTTTGATTTTTTAAATTTTTAATTTTTTAATGGCACTTTTTGTTTTTTTAATTTTTTAATTTTTTGAATATTTTTTTTAGAAATTAATTTGAAATGTGGAAAGAATTTGAAATGATGTTTTTGAATTAAATTTAAAATTTTTATTTTTTTTAAATTTAAATTTATAATTTTTATTTTTTCACATTTCTTTCTTTTTTTCTTTTTGTATAATATTTTTATTTTTTTAAAATTTTTAAGATTTGTTTAGATATTTTTTAAAAAAAATTAATTTGAAAAGAAAAAAATCATCTAAAATTATCTTCTTTATTTGAATTAAAAATTTAAATTTTATATTTTAAATTTTATTCAAAATTAAAATTTTTATTTATGTATAATTTTAAAATTATAAATTTTATTTTTTTTTATTTTTTTCTATTTTTTTTTTTTTAAGAAAAAAATTAGAAAATGTCATTTTGAATAGTATTTTTAAAAACGTCATTCAAAATAGTATTTTTAAAAATACTATTTTAAATGATGTTTTTAAAAATATTATTTAAAATAATATTTTTTATTTTTTTTAGATGATATCTATGTAAAAATTATGGATGACGTGGTCTGGGTAAAACGTCATTCAAAATGATATTTTATTTTTTTATATTAAATTTATAAATAAATAAAAATTTATATTATTTAAATAAATTTTTTTTTTATATTATTTAGAAAAAGGGCTCTTTGTCCCTTTCTTTTATTCTTTCTTTCGTACGAATGCTCGCTTGCATGGCAGCAAGATAGGGCCCCCAAAATGGTTGCACTAGGGTGACGGATTGATGTCGCCACGGTCCCTGACCCAATAATGGCGCATGGTATGAGACGTGCATTTGTTTAAAAGAAGTGCTTTGATAAGTCCTCTGTACTTTTTTTTTTTTTAACCAGAAGGATCCGTATTTTAGAGAAAAAAACTCTTGAATGTATTGGTTGGCCGCCGGCGCCCGGAGGCCGGAGACGAAGGGGCTTACAGTAAAAAAGGCAAATGAAGATCACTCCAATATTATTTGTTGAAATTATATATAAACCCATTATTATTATTATTTACATATTTATTAGAAATTATCGATAATTTTTTTGGGAAACATCCATAATAGGTTGCCTCTAACTAAAAAAATTAGTGAATGATTTCCGTAAATGTTGGATGGGACTTGTGATGTTGATCCAGAGCACGCAAGTTCACCTTCAACGTAGCTACAAATGTTCAAAGCGTAGAAAGGCTGCCGGACATTGTCGATCAAATACTTTTTGAGTCCATCCAGACGTCGTCGCCAATCCAAGCCTAGGGTTTCTTTTTGGTAGAACATCCGGTGGCCTCCTCTCTTGGAGCCTATTAAGGTAGCAGCACTTGGGGGAGGCTTACTCTATTTTGGGATCGCTGCAGGCGTGGTTCACCATAAAAACGTTTCATTTTTTTTTTATCTCGAATCTCTGCAAGCGTAGGTTTATCACAACAAGCAGCCTGGAGAAACCGTAGTAGTCTAGTAGAAGGGCCAAAAAAAAATTCGTGACACGTATCACCGATGGTTCCGATACTCTCCGACTTCTATGAAATGATGACAAACATTTATTTGGAACTAAGAACCTTTCATTCGTGACGGCTTATCATTCCCACTTACACGACTCCTTGGATCAAGAGAAGATGGAGATCGCTGGCTCCCATATACATATATACGCATCCTTGGCAATATCAGATAACATTTGGTGGGCCCTCGTTAATAAATGAAGTATCTCGAGTTGCACTCCTCCTCGGTTAGTTGGTGCCTCTCCATCATGACTGCTGGGAGATTTTATCTTCTTTGATTGCTGTGTCGAAAATGATCTAAACAGAATAAATACACGTATTATTTTTTAATACATAGCGAGTAGCAATGGCTTTAGTTCACAAATAAAACCATGCGTTTTCTTACCAAAAAAAAAAAATCATGCGTTCCGTCTTACCCAATGCCCACATCCCATCATCAGCATGATACATCATCAGCATGTCATGTATCATGTATGCGTGGGCGCATGCATGCATCGAACTCCCTGCACTGATGGCATGGTAGCCGTACGGAAAAGATATACAGGATCAGTCTCGGGTGTCGCAGAGAGAGGGGGAGGGGGAGAGGGAGGGGCGCACGCTAGCCGGCAGGGGGTGGCGCGCCGGTACAGCAGAGAGGGGGGGAGGGACAAAAGGGTCGATCTGTCGATCTCGGCGGATCAATCTTCCCCATCCTCCGTTTTGTGATTTTATCTCTCTCTTTTCTCCGTCTCCTCTCTCCCTCTCACAGGAAATTATATGAAAAATAATTTATTAAATAATTAATTTTAAGAAAAAAATTCGGATTATATATATATAAAGTTGTCCACGAGTCAAAACAAAAATCCAATTTTTCTTACAAAATTACTAATTAAGTGTTTTTTATGCAAAATTCACTGAGTTTTACCTATGCAAATAATTGTATATGAGGCGCTGTGATCTTTATTTGATTATAAGTTGGAAAATAATATTTAGATGAAGTTTGTTTTTGTTTATAAAATAGCAAATAGATCTGAATGGATATATTCTACCAAAAAAATAGCTTATGCGCTTTCTTATGAAGTTTATGCCCGTCGCAAAAAAATTTGATCAGTATAACTATCTTTATATGTACTTATTTTTCAGAAACCCTTCAACTAATTTATTTGTTTCAGGTTCCAGAACAAATGCTGTCTTTGCTCCTGTCTTTTTCTTTTCGACGTGCTCTCTATCTCTTCCATAGTAGCACGGAGGGCCATCAAGTATCAATCATACTAGGATGATGGACAAAGTTATATACCAAGGTCTCTGTCCCGTTAATAGCACTTGGAATGGGACAGGCACTTGTTTCATTCAAGAGAATATTTTTTCCATGAAAAAGTTCCAAAGGATGATGTGAGAAGGAATAGCAATATCACTTTTTTATGTACATTTTTCTCTATCTGTGAGTCTGAAGAAAGAGGAGCATGCAAGTAATCAAATAAATTAGCAAGCTCGTAAAGGTGATGAAAGCCCCCTACAGCATTCCCAGGCCTCGTCTTCTAACAAACATTTCTCAGTGCCTATTGATCTTCCATACGGGCTTTAAAACAGTGCCATCATGTCATGTTGATTGCTTGTTTAGAAATGTTAGGCTAGTTCGATGATTTTATATTAAGAGCTTGCTGTCGCTCTATCGCTCGTAGGTGTGTTGCAAATTTACAGCTTTTACTTCTCTGATATTTTAAAAGATTAATTATATAAAATAAATCTTGAATTATTTAAGATTTTATTTTTTTTTCAAACTTTAATTTAGTGCATTCGGATCATTTGATTTTCAAACTTGTTTAATTCATACTCTAGCTAGAATTTCTGTCTAGCTAATACGATGGAATTCTCATGTAATATTATGTGATCTGCTTATGTAGCAAAAAGAGATCATAAAAAAGATGGTATCATGTAAGAAATACTCTATCATGGTAATTAGATAAAATCAATTATTAGAATTTAAATTAAATGAATTTAAAAGTTGGATGGTCTAATTGTGCTAAATTGAAACCCGAAAAAAAATTGAAAACTCTCAATCAATTCAAGATTTTTTTTTGACTTAATTAACTTTTGTAAACCAATATATCACTAAATTTGAATTTATTTATTCAGCACCACTCCAACCATTTTTGCTATTATTACCTGTCATTATCTACTTTGGTCTACATCATTGAAACGTTAAAACGTTAATTAAAAAAAAAAAAAAAGAAAAGAATCCCCGATCTGAACAACTCCCCTCAACCCTAGGTTATCATTGCCTGCCTTTTACTATTTTATTCATGCTCCCCACTTTAATGAAACTTTTATCAGCCCCCCTCCCCTCCTACTCATTAGAATCAAGAACATATGTTCAAGCTTGTTAAAAAGGTTGAAAACGACGGAAACAAGAACTCTATCCTAATCGAAAACAGACCTGAACATGGGCCAGATTTGAACACAAAAAATGTTAAAATGTAAATAGGCCTGGCCTGAAATCTGATTCAAAAATAATATAGTTTAGGTCCAAGGCTCAGGATAAGCTTTAATTAGAAGTTCCTTGCTGAAACATCCTACTATTTCTCTCCTGACCTCGAGGTCCAGCAATGGCCAGGTCCAAAGAATTCCAGGAGTACTGGAACCTATTGATCCGTTGGGGTCAGCAGTAACTTTTCCAAATCCTTTCAAGCTTGATTTATTGGAAGATTGTACTATTAAAGGCTTGTATTTGAAGTCTTGAAAGCAGTTTTAAGTGTTTGCAAGATTAGTTCTCAAGAACATAGACTGGGGGTGATTCATTAATGATCTGTATCTTAAGAAGAAAGATGGGAAGCCTATGCTGGATTCATTTCAAAGACATAGTTGTTAAACAAAAGGGATTTTTGCTAATATCTAGATTTAATACCAGACTTTGGGATTTCATTATTTGATGGAAGGACAATGTGATGTCCATTCTTAGTTCTCATTTCTCCATCTTAGAAAGGTGATTGGCGGCGGAGATTTTGCCATCGAGTTAGAAGTTCTCAATTTACATCCTAACATACAAAACACTGAATATAACTGTAGGAGTTGAAAAAAAAAACTTATTAGTTATGACATCATCATGTTTTGCTCACATATCTCTTACAAAGACTGTGATCTTGATATGAATTCTTAATGTATAAAAGTTTTCACGTGATGAGGAATTTTTATATAAGAACATTCCTCATTAACTTACATCTAACATGATTAATAGAGAAAATACATAATTGCTCTGCCGTCGACATATTTAAATAAATATTGTGAGGTAAGCCTTCTTAAGCAGTTAAAATTCTGTTTAGGGACGTCTACATAATTTTGTTAAAATACAAACAGCCTATTAAGGTACCACATTTTTATAATCAAGAAATCATTCTGCCCTTACCCTCTGGATCCTGCGACGCAGGGGCCTTTAAGAAATAATAAATAACTTTTCTCTCCGCCCCACTCGCCACCCCTTTCCTTGTCCTCCCCTTCTGCCTCTCCTCTGTTTTCTTCTTCTCGAATTCATGGCGATCTCTAGTCAATTCAGCTTCGCGTCTAATTAGGAGAAGGTAAAGAATCCCAGCCATCTCTAGATCCTCTTCAATTCCATTCTATATTGAGATCAGGGTGCTAATATTATTAGAACCTCCAATTTTCTAGATTAACTGGTTTTAAACCAGCGTGTTGCATGCGAGTTCTAGAATTAATTATTTTTATAAAAAAATTATATATAAATTAAAAGATATTATCCATTCGGTATATTAGTGTTGATTGATATTCTCAATTGTACGTATGAATAGATTTTTATATTTTAATAATATAATATTGATATTTAATATTTTTTATTAAATATTAAGAATTGTTTGGAAGAAGAGTTTGAAAATGTGATCTATGGAATGTTAAAAAATTATTTATAAATTAAAAAATATCATCTATCGAGAATGTTAGTATTGATTGATATTCTCAACTATATATACTTCATGCTTTAATAATGTAATATTGATATTTACTATTTTTTTTATTAAGCATTAAGAATTGTTTGGAAAAAGAGCTTGGAAATTTGGCCAATGAAATATTAATTTGTCTCCAGGTGGTATTTATAGATAAAAAAATGGTTGCTTATATGGATAGTCCGAATGATTTATAAATTTTCACTCACTTTCTGTTTATATATATATATATTAGATGTGCGTTAGGAGACTCATCGTCTCCACATGGTTGCGTAATGGCATTCTAAGTTGAATTTGATATTCACTTGCCGTTAGTTTTATGAATGCATAAAATCTACCATCTCGAGCTAGTGAAGGTGCGATTTCAACTAGGCAACGAAAGATTTTCTAATATTTTAGATGATAATGATTTTTTGTTAATGATTTCAGTTTGGTCCACATCTTTAATAACACTAGCTTACGACCCCATTCGATGCATAGGATGATATTTTTTTAAAATAATATTTAATTTATTTTTTTTATTTTATTATATTTATTCTATATATATTTTAAAAATAGTTAAAATAATTTAAAAAAATATATTGTGTGCATAGCCTGCATTACAAGCTATTGAAAAAATCTTATGAAGATCTGACGATCCTAATTCTATAAAGCATCTTTCTAAATCTATCATTTCTTATTATTTTTATCTTTAACCATTTTTAAATCTTTCCATCTCTCCTTTCTCTTCTTCTTCCTTCTTCGAACCTCTCCCTTAAAAGAAGATATACCTTAGATGTTTACTTTTAGCTATTTTTTAATTCAAGATGAAAATAAATTGAATGAACATCCTCCTAAACCCATTATTTTTTATTATTTTTTATCTTTAATCATTTTTAAATGCTTCTATCTCTCTTTCTCCTTCTTTTTTCGATCCTCTCCTTCAAAAGAAGATATACTTTAAATGTTTACTTTTACCTCTTTTTTAATTTAGGATAAAAATGAATTGAATGAATATCCGATCTATTATCATATTTAGACTTATCTAAATATGGATAAAAGTTTGAACAAAGCATTCATCAGTATCTGTATATAATATCTATATCCATATTTGTCACAATTGTCTATTCGAATATATGAGTTTGTTTATAATCTTATTTAATTTTATATACTATTTATAAATTTTTTAAATATATATAATCATATTACTATTCTATTAATTTAATTTATTATTTATTTAGTAATATTTTTTATAATGTAATTATAAAATTTAATTATCTAATTTATATATACTACAAGAAATCTAATTTTTTGATATGAAATTTTAACGATAAATTTTTTTTTTATCGCAAATAGGTATGTTTTTATAACGAAAAAAATTTTGTTGTCAAAAATTAAGTATTTACGATGAAAAAAACTTTCATCATAAAAAATTGACTCTTTTGTGATGAAATATTAATTTTTGTTGCTAGAGGTAGATTTTTAACAACGAATTTTTTTTACAGCTAGAGTTTTTATTTTTTTACGATGAAAAAAATTTTTCATCGTCAAAAATTAAGTATTTACGATGAATAAAATTTTCATTACAAAAATTACTCTTGTGCGATGAAATTTGTTGTTTTTTATGGTGAAAAATTTTCATCGCTAAAGAATTTTTTGTTGAAAAAAAGAAGAAATAAAAATTTTTTGGGCATAATTTTGCCCCAAAACCCTTCACGCACCGATGCCATCGTCCCACTGCACCCTCCCTCTCTCTTCATCTTTCTCTCTCGCTCTCTCACTCTACCGAGCCGTGCCACCGGTCGATCGATTCAAGCCCTCCCCAATCATCGATCGGCGTCATCCCTCCGCACCATTATCCCACTATGCCAGTCAAATCAAGCCATCCCTCGTCGTCGTTCTCCCTCCACCGCAACCATCGTCGTCCTCCCCGGGTTCTCCCTCTCCCTCTCTCACTTTTCTCTCTCTTTCTTTCCCTCTCTTATGGTTGTTTGCTTCTCCTAGGGCCGCCTCCACCTCCACCATCGTCGTCGTCGCTCCGCCTCTACCTCTTCCACCGTCCCTCTTTGAAGTCCGTCGGGCCACGATCTCTCCGTTTCTCTCAAGATCTCTCACGTACAACCCCTCTCTTTCTATGGCTCTCTCTCTTTCACGGTCCATCCTGTAGGTTGCTGCCATCATTGTCGCTGTGCCACCGTCGCCATCACTGTACAACCACCACGATCTGCATCCATCTCGGTATCCCTCTCTCCCTCTCTCTCCCTCTCTCCCTCTCTTTAAGGGATTTACAGGGGAGTTTGAAGATTAGGGCATGGTATATTTTAAATTTTATGATTGTTAAATGGCTGCACAAATCTAAAGCAATAATTTTGACAGTTTGCAGTGTTTTAAATTTTGTTCTCTTTTTTGTAATTGATTTGAGTCGTTAGCCATAATTATGATTATTTGTTGTTTTACTCCTTATACGAAGCATAGTTTGAGATCTGAAAATAATTTAAAAATAAAAATAGTTATGATAATAATATATTAATCATAGCGTAATAAATTTATAAATCTTAAAATTTTCATTCGAAAATAATATATATAAATTAATATTTATTTTTTAATAAAAAAAATATTGATATTGTGGAACATCCGGTGGCCTCCTCTCTTGGAGCCTATTAAGGTAGCAGCACTTGGGGGAGGCTTACTCTATTTTGGGATCGCTGCAGGTGTGGTTCATCATAAAAACGTTTCATTTTTTTTTTATCTCGAATCTCTGCAAGCGTAGGTTTATCACAACAAGCAGCCTGGAGAAACCGTAGTAGTCTAGTAGAAGGGCCAAAGAAAAATTCGTGACACGTATCACCGATGGTTCCGATACTCCCCGACTTCTAAGAAATGATGACAAACATTTATTTGGAACTTAGAACCTTTCATTCGTGACGGCTTATCATTCCCACTTACACGACTCCTTGGAACAAGAGAAGATGGAGATCGCTGGCTCCCACATACATATATACGCATCCTTGGCAATATCAGATAACATTTGGTGGGCCCTCGTTAATAAATGAAGTATCTCTAGTTGCACTCCTCCTCGGTTGGTGCCTCTCCATCATGACTGCTGGGAGATTTTATCTTCTTTGATTGCTGTGTCGAAAATGATCTAAACAGAATAAATACACGTATTATTTTTTAATACATAGCGAGTAGCAATGGCTTTAGTTCACAAATAAAACCATGCGTTTTCTTACCAAAAAAAAAAAAAACCATGCATTCAGTCTTACCCAATGCCCACATCCCATCATCAGCATGATGCATCATCAGCATGTCATGTATCATGTATGCGTGGGCGCATGCATGCATCGAACTCCCTGCACTGATGGCATGGTAGCCGTACGGAAAAGATATACAGGATCAGTCTCGGGTGTCGCAGAGAGAGAGGGGGAGAGGGAGGGGCGTACGCTAGCCGGCAGGGGGTGGAGCGCCGGTACAGCAGAGAGGGTGGGAGGGACAAAAGGGTCGATCTGTCGATCTTGGCGGAACAATCTTCCCTATCCTCCGTTTTGTGATTTTATCTCTCTCTTTTCTCTGTCTCCTCTCTCCCTCTCACAGAAAATTATATAAAAAATAATTTATTAAATAATTAATTTTAAGAAAAAAATTCGGATTATATATATATATATAAAGTTGTCCACGAGTCAAAACAAAAATCCAATTTTTCTTACAAAATTACTAATTAAGTGTTTTTTATGCAAAATTCACTGAGTTTAACCTATGCAAATAATTGTATATGAGGCGCTGTGATCTTTATTTGATTATAAGTTGGAAAATAATATTTAGATGAAGTTTGTTTTTGTTTATAAAATAGCGAATAGATCTGAATGGATATATTCTACCAAAAAAATAGCTTATGCGCTTTCTTATGAAGTTTATGCCCGTCGCAAAAAAATTTGATCAGTATAACTATCTTTATATGTACTTATTTTTCAGAAACCCTTCAACTAATTTATTTGTTTCAGGTTCCAGAACAAATGTTGTCTTTGCTCTGTCATTTTCTTTTCGACGTGCTCTCTATCTCTTCCATAGTAGCACGGAGGGCCATCAAGTATCAATCATACTAGGATGATGGACAAAGTTATATACCAAGGTCTCTGTCCCGTTAATAGCACTTGGAATGGGACAGGCACTTGTTTCATTCAAGAGAATATTTCTTCCATGAAAAAGTTCCAAAGGATGATGTGAGAAGGAATAGCAATATCACTTTTTTATGTACATTTTTCTCCATCTGTGAGTCTGAAGAAAGAGGAGCATGCAAGTAATCAAATAAATTAGCAAGCTCGTAAAGGTGATGAAAGCCCCCTACAGCATTCTCGGGCCTCGTTTTCTAACAAACATTTCTCAGTGCCTATTGATCTTCCATACGGGCTTTAAAACAGTATGTTGGGATATACCGACAGACGACCCCGACCCCGACCGACGGATGACTCCGATGGACGACTTCGATGGATGACTTCGACAGATACTCCGACAGACGATTCCGACCGATCCCGACGGACGACTCTGATGGACGACCCCGACAGACGGCTGTCGACAATATCCGGCCGAAGGTGTGTCGGCCGAACCGACCCATGCTGTTTCCGACCGACCGAACGGCCTAACCCATATTACCGACTCACTGTCGGGGGTGGCAGCCGACATCCGACTTAAGCAAGGCACCAGACCAGCCGACGGTTCCTCCGAGTCATCACCCGACGTCCCGGCAGCTGAATACTGACGTAGGGTTGGCCAGCCCTCCCAAATTCCGTATGACCGCTATGGGCTGCTGTCCTGTCAAGGACGTGCTGTGTGACCATTCTGGAGTATTGTTCTGCCAGGGACATGGGTTGATTTTGACAACCCGCGGTGATTTGACAGTCCACGGTGATTTGACAGTTCTCGACGATTTGACAACTCTCCAGTTGTATGCACCATTAATGGCGGGATCACGCCGCATTCTACTATAAAAAGGGGTAAGGCAACAGTCTTGGTAAGCTCTCTGACGCTCCCTCCAACTCCCCAAGCATTCTCTAGCCCTCCCGAACTGAGCCTCTGATTTTCCGCTGTTGCCTAGTCTCTCTCTAACTTGACCGTCGGAGGGTCCCCGCCGGAGGCATCTCTGGTCTGTGAGGACTTCTCTTGCAGGTGCGCGACACCGGCGATCGGGGGACGGGGGATTGGCTGCAACAGATCAGGCGCGCCAGGTAGGGGCTCGACAGAGGTAAGACAACGAGCTTCACAGAAGCTTGAAGAGACCTCTCGAGATGACGAAAATCAGAGCTCAGCGATTGAGAGCTACCAGGTCGACGAGGCGCTCTTTCCGTCGGGAAGAGCCCTCTCCTTCACCCTCCATGGCGGAGCCCAGCTCTCCGCACCCGACGGTAACCATGGAGGCATAGATCGCGGCGATCGTGCGGCAAATGACCGTCCTGACGGATGCGGTCAAAAATCTCTAGCAGCGATTGACTCAGTTGCGGCGACCACCGGCGGAACAACCGGTGGCGCATCCCATGCCGTCCAGAAGCAGCCGCCGACGCACGCGTCCACTTCTATCTCCTCCTCAAGAGCAGCCGTCTCACCACTCCCACCGAGAAGGGTGGAGGCGACCACAGTGTGATGCCCGCCGGTCTCGACGTCCCTCTCCTTCCCAGCTGGAGCGGGTAAGGAAGGGGAAGCGGCCGAGGACACCGTCCGCCTCACCCTCACATTCTTCGAGAGGTTCGACTCCTAGAGTTTCTCAACACCGATGGTTGGACGACTACGAATGCAGGTTCGAAGAAATCGACCGCCGGCTCGCTCAACTCCAGGTGGATGGCCAGAAGTCTTCGAACGACGTCGACTTTCGGACCACCCAACCTCTCTCCCGACTCATCCTCGACGAGCCGATCCCTAGTCGGCGCAAGGTGCCGCACGTGGAGCCTTATGACGGCTCCACCGACCCAATTGACCATTTGGAGAGCTACAAGGCTCTCATGACAATCCAAGGGGCAACCGATGCCCTCCTTTGCGTCGGCTTCCCCGTCACACTCCGCAGAGCTGCCAGGGACTGGTACTCCAGCCTCCGCTCAGGAAGCATCCGCTCCTTCGGTCAGCTCGAACATGCTTTCGTGGCCCATTTCAGCACTAGCCGGAAGCCCCCACGAACCTCGGACAGCCTTTTTTTCCTCAAGCAAAGAGAAAATGAGACACTCCGACACTTTGTGGCCCGGTTCAACGCGGCCACACTTGAGGTCCGAGACCTCAACGAAGACATGGCTATCTCGGCCATGAAGTGGGGACTAAGGGGGTCTCGGTTCACCTATTCTTTGGACAAGACCCTCCCCCGGACATATGCCGAATTGCTGGAGCGCGCGTACAAATACATGTGCGCGGACGAAGGAGCTTTCGACCGGTGCCTGACCGAGGGCACGGGTCAGAAGGAGAAGCGGAAGAAAAATCGGGCTTCTGCTGAACCCAGCGAGCCCGACCGATAGACGGGTCTCGTCCCGACAACGGAGTCTGAGACCGACGCATCGCGGGTATGACTCCTACACTCCTCTCCCCACTCCTCGTGCGCAGATCCTGATAGAGATCGAAGGAGTGAAGAATCTACGACGGCCTCGGCCTCTGAAGGCAAAAGGCCCCGACCAACATGGCTCGATCGTCGATCGTTGATTCAACGGCTCGATCACCGATCGCCGAACTGATGGCCTTGGCCTCTGAAGGCAAAAGGCCCCGACCAACATGGCTCGATCGCCGATCATCGAATCAACGGCTCGATCATCGATCGCCGAACCGACGGCCTCGGCCTCTAAAGGCAAAAGGCCCCGACCAACATGGCTCGATCGCCGATTGCCGAATCAACGGCTCGATCATCGATCGCCGAACCGACGGCCTCGACCTCTGAAGGCAAAAGGCCTCGACCAACATGGCTCGATCGTCGATCGCCGAATCAAGGGCTCGATCATCGATCGCTGAACCGACGGCCTCGACCTCTGAAGACAAAAGACCCCGACCAACATGGCTCGATCGTCGATCGCCGAATCAAGAGCTCGATCACCGATCGCCAAACCGACGGTCTCGACCTCTGAAGGCAAAAGGCCCCGACCAACATGGCTCGATCGCCGATCGTCGAATCAAGGGCTCGATCACCGATCGCCGAAGCGACGGCCCCGGCCTCTGAAGGCAAAAGGCCCCGACCAACATGGCTCGATCGTCGATCGCCAAATCAAGGGCTCGATCACCGATCGCCGAACCGACGGCCTCGGCCTCTGAAGGCAAAAGGCCCCGACCAACATGGCTCGATCGCCGATCGCCGAATCAATGGCTCGATCACCGATCGCCGAATCGACGGCCTCGGCCTCTGAAGGCAAAAGGCCCCGACCAACATGGCTCGATTGCCGATCGTCGAATCTATGACTTCGTCGTCGGTCTGATCGTCGAATCGCCGAACCAACGGCTCAATCTACATCTCGATCGTCGAGGACACATCGAATTCTACGATGGAGATCGAAGGGGTGGAATATCTACGACGGCCCCCACCTCTGAAGGCAAAGGGCTTCGACTAATGCGGCTGGCTAACTTGCCGACTTAGCTTCAACTAAGAAGGACAAAATGCCAAGACGACCGCAGTCGCATCCGCGACATACCGATCTGATCACGATCGGTCGAAGGATATTCGGCTTGCCACCGTTTATCATACATTCCGACGCATACGCCCAACCAAGGGAGGACAACGGATATTCGACTTGCCATCGTTATCCTATCCGAATACGTCGGACGCTACTCGACTATCAGATTCTGTGGAATGATCGTGTCGACGAGCAACGTTCGGAGGTTGGCCGACCTCCGACCCGACGTGCATGCTCGACCTACAGTCGGGACGACCGACATTGGATCGTTCGTTGATGTGATCGTCAGAGTTGGGGCAAGACGAGATGGAAAACCACTCCTTTCGTCCGAAGCCGTCGCCCACGTGTTCACGCGAGCCAACACGACATCGGACTCAGGAGTGGGGGAGGGCAACTGTTGGGATATACCGACAGACGACCCCGACTCCGACGGATGACCCCGAGCGACGACCCCGACGGATGACCGACGGACGACTCCGACGGACGACCCCGACAGACGACCCCGACCGACTCCGATGGACGACTCCGATGGACGACCCTGACAGACGGCTACCGACAATATCCAACCGAAGGTGTGTCGGCTGAACCGACCCACGCTGTTTTCGACCGACCGAGCGGGCAAACCCATATTACCAACTCACTGTCGGGGGTGGCAGCCGACATCCGACTTAAGCAAGGCACCAGACCAGCCGACGCTGCTCCGGGTCATCACCCGACGTCCCGACAGCTGAATACTGACGTAGGGTCGACCAGCCCTCCCAAATTCCGTACGACCGCTATGGGCTGCTGTCCTGTCAAGGACGTGCTGTGTGACCACTCTGGAGCATTGTTCTGCCAGGGACATGGGTTGATTTTGACAACCCGCGGTGATTTGACAGTCTACGGTGATTTGACAGCCCTCGACGATTTGACAACTCTCCAGTTGTCTGCACCATTAATGACGGGATCACGCCGCATTCTACTATAAAAAGGGGTAAGGCAACAGTCTTGGTAAGCTCTCTGACGCTCCCTCTAGCTCCCCAAGCTTTTCCTAGCCCTCTCGAGCTGAGCCTCTGATTTTCCGCTGTTGCCTAGCCTCTCTCTGACTTGACCGTCGGAGGATCTCCTCCGGAGGCATCTCCGATCTGTGAGGACTTCTCTTGCAGGTGCGCGACACCGATGATCGGGGGACGGGGGATTGGCCGCAACACAGTGCCATCATGTCATGTTGATTGCTTGTTTAGAAATGTTAGGCTAGTTCGATGATTTTATTTTAAGAGCTTGCTGTCGCTCTATCGCTTGTAGGTGTGTTGCAAATTTACAGCTTTTACTTCTCTGATATTTTAAAAGATTAATTATATAAAATAAATCTTGAATTATTTAAGATTTTACTTTTTTTTTCAAACTTTAATTTAGTGCGTTCGGATCATTTGATTTTCAAACTTGTTTAATTCATACTCCAGCTAGAATTTCTGTCTAGCTAATATGATGGAATTCTCATGTAATATTATGTGATCTGCTTATGTAGCAAAAAGAGATCATAAAAAAAGATGGTATCATGTAATAAATACTCCATCGTGATAATTAGATAAAATCAATTATTAGAATTTAAATTAAATAAATTTAAAAGTTGGATGGTCTAATTGTGCTAAATTGAAACCCGAAAAAAAATTGAAAACTCTCAATCAATTCAAGATTTTTTTTTGACTTAATTAACTTTTGTAAACCAATATACCACTAAATTTGAATTTATTTATTCAGCACCACTCCAACCATTTTTGCTATTATTACCTGTCATTATCTACTTTGGTCTACATCATTGAAACGTTAAAACGTTAATTAAAAAAAAAAAAAAAAAAAAAATCCCCGATCTGAACAACTCCCCTCAACCCTAGGTTATCATTGCCTGCCTTTTACTATTTTATTCATGCTCCCCACTTTAATGAAACTTTTATCAGCCCCCCTCCCCTCCTACTCATTAGAATCAAGAACATATGTTCAAGCTTGTTAAAAAGGTTGAAAACGACGGAAACAAGAACTCTATCCTAATCGAAAACAGACCTGAACATGGGCCAGATTTGAACACAAGAAATGTTAAAGTGTAAATAGGCCTGGCCTGAAATCTGATTCAAAAATTATATAGTTTAGGCCCAAGGCCCAGGATAAGCTTTAATTAGAAGTTCCTTGCTGAAACATCCTACTATATCTCTCCTGACCTCGAGGTCCAGCAATGGCCAGGTCCAAAGAATTCCAGGAGTACTGGAACCTATTGATCCGTTGGGGTCAGCAGTAACTTTTCCAAATCCTTTCAAGCTTGATTTATTGGAAGATTGTACTATTAAAGGCTTGTATTTGAAGTCTTGAAAGCAGTTTTAAGTGTTTGCAAGATTAGTTCTCAAGAACATAGACTGGGGGTGATTCATTAATGATCTGTATCTTAAGAAGAAAGATGGGAAGCCTATGCTGGATTCATTTCAAAGACATAGTTGTTAAACAAAAGGGATTTTTGCTAATATCTAGATTTAATACCAGACTTTGGGATTTCATTATTTGATGGAAGGACAATGTGATGTCCATTCTTAGTTCTCATTTCTCCATCTTAAAAAGGTGATTGGCGGCGGAGATTTTGCCATCGAGTTAGAAGTTCTCAATTTACATCCTAACATACAAAACACTGAATATAACTGTAGGAGTTGAAAAAAAAACTTATTAGTTATGACATCATCATGTTTTGCTCACATATCTCTTACAAAGACTGTGATCTTGATATGAATTCTTAATGTATAAAAGTTTTCACGTGATGAGGAATTTTTATATAAGAACATTCCTCATTAACTTACATCTAACATGATTAATAGAGAAAATACATAATTGCTCTGCCGTCGACATATTTAAATAAATATTGTGAGGTAAGCCTTCTTAAGCAGTTAAAATTCTGTTTAGGGACGTCTACATAATTTTGTTAAAATACAAACAGCCTATTAAGGTACCACATTTTTATAATCAAGAAATCATTCTGCCCTTACCCTCTGGATCCTGCGACGCAGGGGCCTTTAAGAAATAATAAATAACTTTTCTCTCCGCCCCACTCGCCACCCCTTTCCTTGTCCTCCCCTTCTGCCTCTCCTCTGTTTTCTTCTTCTCGAATTCATGGCGATCTCTAGTCAATTCAGCTTCGCGTCTAATTAGGAGAAGGTAAAGAATCCCAACCATCTCTAGATCCTCTTCAATTCCATTCTATATTGAGATCAGGGTGCTAATATTATTAGAACCTCCAATTTTCTAGATTAACTGGTTGTAAACCCGCGTGTTGCATGCGAGTTCTAGAATTAATTATTTTTATAAAAAAATTATATATAAATTAAAAGATATTATCCATTCGGTATATTAGTATTGATTGATATTCTCAATTGTACGTATGAATGGATTTTTATATTTTAATAATATAATATTGATATTTAATATTTTTTATTAAATATTAAGAATTGTTTGGAAGAAGAGTTTGAAAATGTGATCTATGGAATGTTAAAAAATTATTTATAAATTAAAAAATATCATCCATCGAGAATGTTAGTATTGATTGATATTCTCAACTGTACATACTTCATGTTTTAATAATATAATATTGATATTTAATATTTTTTTATTAAGCATTAAGAATTGTTTGAAAATAGAGCTTGAAAATTTGGCCTATGAAATATTAATTTGTCTCTGGGTGGTATTTATAGATAAAAAATGGTTGCTTATGTGGATAGTCCGAATAGTTTATAAACTTTCACTCACTTTCTATTTATATATATATATATATATATATTAGATGTGCGTTAGGAGACTCATCGTCTCCACATGGTTGCGTAATGGCATTCTAATTTGAATTTGGTGTTTACTTGCAGTTGATTTTATGAGTGCATAAAATCTACCATCTCAAGCTAGTGAAGGTGCGATTTCAACTAGGCAACAAAAAATTTTCTAAAATTTCAGATGATAATGATTTTTTGTTAATGATTTCAGTCTGGTCCACATCTTTAATAACACTAGCTTACGTCCCCATTCGATGCATAAGATGATATTCTTTTAAAATAATATTTAATTTATTTACTTATTTTATTATATTTATTCTGTATATATTTTAAAAATAGTTAAAATAATTTAAAAAAATATATTGTTTGCATAGCCTGCATTACAAGCTATTGAAAAAATCTTATGAAGATCTGACGATCCTAATTCTATAAAGCATCTTTCTAAATTTATTATTTCTTATTATTTGTATCTTTAATCATTTTTAAATCTTTCCATCTCTTCTTTCTCTTCTTCTTCCAATCTCTCCCTTAAAAGAAGATGTACCTTAGATATTTACTTTTAGCTATTTTTTAATTCAAGATGAAAATAAATTGAATGAACATCCTCCTAAACCCATTATTTTTTATTATTTTTTATTTTTAATCATTTTAAATGCTTCTATCTCCCCTTCTCTTTCTTTTTTCGATCCTCTCCTTTAAAAGATGATATACTTTAAATGTTTACTTTTACCTCTTTTTTAATTTAGGATAAAAATGAATTGAATGAATATCCGATCTATTATCATATTTAGACTTATCTAAATATAGATAAAAATTTGAACAAAGCATTCATCAGTATCTGTATATAATATCTATATCCATATTTGTCACAATTGTCTATTCGAATATATGAGTTTGTTTATGATCTTATTTAATTTTATATACTATTTATAAATTTTTAAAATATATATAATTATATTACTATTATATTAATTTGATTTATTATTTATTTAATAATATTTTTTATAATATAATTATAAAATTTAATTATCTAATTCATATATACTACAAGAAATCTAATTTTTTGATATGAAATTTTAACGACAAATTTTTTTTTTATCGCAAATAGGTATGTTTTTATAACGAAAAAAATTTTGTTGTCAAAAATTAAGTATTTACGATGAAAAAATTTTTATCACAAAAAATTGACTCTTTTGTGATAACATATTAATTTTTGTTGCTAGAGATAGATTTTTAACGATGAATCTTTTTCACAGCTAGAGTTTTTATTTTTTTACGATGAAAAAAATTTTTCATCATCAAAAATTAAGTATTTACGATGAATAAAATTTTCATTGCAAAAATTACTCTTTTGCGATGAAATTTGTTGTTTTTTATGACGAAAAATTTTCATCGCTAAAGAATTTTTTTGTTGAAAAAAAAAGGAAATAAAGATTTTTGGGGCAAAATTTTGCCCCAAAACCCTTCACGTGCCGATGCCACCGTCCCATCGCGCCCTCCTTGTCTCTTCATCTTTCTCTCTCGCTCTCTCACTCTACCGAGCCATGCCACCGGTCGACTAATTCAAGCCCTCCCCAATCATCGGTCGACGTCATCCCTCCGCACCACCATCCCATCATGCCAGTCGAATCAAGCCATCCCTCGTCCTCGTTCTCCCTCCACCACAGCCATCGTCGTCCTCCCCGGGTTCTCCCTCTCCCTCCCTCACTTTCCTCTCTCTTTCTTTTCCTCTCTTATGGTTGTTTGCTTCTCCTAGGGCTGCCTCCACCTCCACCACCGTCATCATCGCTCCACCTCTAACTCTGCCACCGTCCCTCTTTGAAGTCCGTCGGGCCATGAACTCTCTCTTTCTCTCAAGATCTCTCATGTACAGTCCCTCTCTTTCTATGGCTCTCTCTCTTTCACGGTCCATCCTGTAGGTTGCCGCCATCACTGTCACTGTGCCGCCGTCGCCATCACTGCACAGCCACCACGATCCGCATCCATCTCGGTACCCCTCTCTTTCTCTCTCTCCCTCTCTCTAAGGGATTTACGGGGGAGTTGGAAGATTAGGGCATGGTTTATTTTAAATTTTACGATTGTTAAATGGCTTCATAAATCTAAAGCAATAACTTTGACAGTTTGCAGTGTTTTAAATTTTGTTCTCCTTTTTGTAATTGATTTGAGTCGTTAGGCATAATTATGATTATTTGTTGGTTTACTCCTTATATGAAGCATAGTTTGAGATCTAAAAATAGTTTAAAAATAAAAATAGTTATAATAATAATATATTAATCATAGCATAACAAATCTTTAAACCTTAGAATTTTCATTCGAGGATAGCGTATATGAACCAATATTTATTCTTTAATAAAAAAAAATATTGATATTGTATACGCTATTCTCAAATTATCCTTATGGATAGTTTGGATATGTGAGTAAATTTTATATTACATACCATGTGCTTCTACATCAGAGAGTTTCATCAGTATTTTTGGTCATATTCTTTGGGTACATAGCATAATTTTAGTATTTGTGTATCCGAAAAACTGTGCCGAAATACTGTCGAAATTTTTTTGGCACAAAAGATATATATGGCAATGTTAAATTCTCGTGTTCCTGAATGGGATAGGGCCGCCACCCTATAAGTAGGAGATATAAGGCGTTAGTCAATTATTATTACATAAGATTGACTGTATAGTTTGCATCATAAACATGTAGGCATGGATCGTAGTTGGATATCATTGCACGATAAGTTTTGTCCGAGCATATTGCAGGTGTGACGTCTTTCATGAACATGATGTCCAATCACACTAGAGAAGATGGAAAAGCTTATTGTCCATGTCGTCAATGCAGGAATCTATTTTGATATACTGCATTAGATATTCAGAATCATTTATATGAACATGGTATAGATGTGACTTACAAAAGATGAACTTGTCATGATAAAGATTTATCGACTGGCTCGAGTATGTTGTCCAGGCCGTCCCACAAATATGTTGTCAGTAGGTAGATCACCCAGTCGTGAAAGACAAACACTTGGTGTGGAAGATAGAAAAATTCTGAAGGATTTCCATCTGAAGTTATTTGAAGCAAATGTGGAAACGAGATCAAAACACCAGCATCCCATCCCGAGATAAGAAGCTGAGGAGGACAGTAACATGCATGTGAATGATAGATTCCAGCATCTATTAAGAGATGTGCAAAGTGACATTTATCCTGGTTGTAAGAAGTACTCTCTGTTATCCACCGTAATAAAGTTATTATATATGAAGATACTTGGTAAGTGGTCAAACAATCACTTAATTGGTTGCTCAAATTTTTGAAGGACCTACTATCTGAAGGAGAGTTATTTCCATCAAGTTATTATGAAGCCAAAAATTGTTGAAAAGACTCAGATTGAGAGTCGATGACTTGGGCCTATGTTGCAAAAAGATACATGCATGTCCGAATGATTGTGTTCTGTTTCGAAAGGACAAAAAAGATCTACAAGCATATCCAATTTGTCATTCAAATAGATGGAATAAAAATTGTGATAAGGATAAAAAAAATATTGTGCAAGATTTTGCGATACTTTTCGATTACGCCATGATTACGTCAATTGTTCATGTCAAGGCATACTGCCAGTGACATGCGATGGCATAAGGTGTGCGATGCATTACTTAATCTGAGAACTTATTTTCGGGACTTATATGCGAAGATGTTGAGACGAAGTCCGATCAACATATTAGAGAATAAGATTATCATTACTCTCCGTAAGCTCGAGATGATATTTCTTCCTACCTTCTTTGATATCATGGTGCATCTTTCAGTTCATCTTTCACATGAGGCTAGATTGGGTGGGCCAGTACATACAAGGTGGATGTATCTAATTGAAAGATAATTGCATGATATTATAAAACTTATTATTCATTATTGTAAAACTTATTATATATGCATATCAATTGATAATTTATTAGATAGGGAGATGCGAGAATACCAGAGCACCGTCGTTAATAAAGCACAACCCAAAGGTTCACTAGTAGAAGCACACATAATGAATGAATGTATAAAATTCTGCTCTATATACCTTCGAAGAGTGGAGACCAAATTTATGAGGCCGTAATGGAATGTCGATGTTGATGATATTCTCACCGATGGATTGTCTGTGTTCTTCAATATTGTCCGATCATATGGTAAGACAAGTTTTCGAATATTGACACCACAGGAAAAGGACGACATGCATTGGTGTGTGCTAAACAATTGCGAGGAGGTGGAAGCATATATGATATGAGTATACACATTTAATTTTTTCAATATTGATATTGCATGAAATACATACTCGTAGACTCTAAATTAATATATATATATATATATATATATATATATATTATTACTGTATCACTTCAATGAGCATGAGAGTGAACTCAGAAGAATCAATCCTATATTAACAGCGACACGACATAGGAATCAATTCACATCATAGTTTGACGAACGAATAAGCTATGTTAATATTCACCATGACTTAAGATTTATTTATATAGTATTTATTTTGTCAAACATAACCTACTTATTATTCTTTTAATTGTAGTTAGCTCAGCTATGTATAGATAATTCTAACTATATCAGAGATCATTTAATCACACTTGCATGAAAATATGATAGATATGTATTGGTATATTCAACATACGTAGTCAATGGTATGTAATTCTTAACAAAAAATTATGATCGCGATCGAACCACATAGAATTATGAAATAAGCGTGAAGGATGAGCACAAGGGTGAGATAATGGATTTTTTTGATGTTTTGCATGAGGTTATAGAGCTGGGGTATAGTGATCTTCGATTGATCGTATTATTCAAGTATCGATAGCATGATTTAGGACGACTCAGATCAATTGTTATAGACCCTTAGCTCATCGGTGTCCACACCGATCACTTGTAATACGAAAGTGATCCTTATATTTTTGAAAAGCAAGCGAGACTAGTATGGTATGATGAGGACACCAAAATAAAAGAGCTTTGGCGAGTTACAAAAGGGCTCAGCATAGATATTTGTTCGATATCACACTTTTCACATGCCTGAATGATGAAGGTCTAAAGAATGAAGTCCGTGCAACTATTAAAAGTAAAGCATATCAAATGTAAGCACCAGATAACATATTAGTTCCAGACGATATAGTCGACATAGGATAATTGCAACGAGATGACTGTGAACCCGAGGATGTTCCTATTATTGGAATGTCGGCACGGGCATAGGCAAAGGCACAATCTAATAATAATTTGGGGTCACCATCACATGTGGATGATGACTTCATCAACGACGATGATGATAGCACTTCAGGGTCGACGCCTTCTACGAGTCATGTTGAGGACGACTATATGGATACTATTTCAGATTCTGAAAATAATAATTAATATGAATAAGTAATTTAATTTATTTTTTTATTTCATCATGTAGTATTTAAGTTTTTTTGATTACGTACTGATTTGAATTATTTTAATCATTACAGCACTATGGCTGGTCTTGGATGTGGACGTTCGTGAGGTAGATAGCAGGTTTTACTTGATGAAACATATCCTCACTTTAGCATTTTATACGATGAGTCAGAGGATTTAGATGAGACTCAACTGCCCAAATCTATAGAGCAAGCTAGTGCTCAGCCAGAACCCGCCCAGTCGAAAATCATGGCACCGCAGCATCATGCCCCTACAGGTATATCTCTATCAAATTTATAAACTATATATATTTTTTTATTATATATATCCATTGGTAGATGATATATATTCATTTCATGAATTTTCATATGCAGGAACACAGCAGCGACGTGCGGTGCGTGGTCCTAGTAGGGACCTCATTTTAGAGAAATATGTGCATATGCACAATGAAAAATCGAAAGGACAGATATTTCAGAATCATCTAATTGGCACAGAGGCTATTATAGTCACCAATGAGATCAGTCTATACATATAGAATCATTTTTCATGGGCCATCGAAAGTTTCAAGCATGTCATCCCTCAATACCGTGATACCCTTGTCTCTCACATCAAGGTAAGAATTAACTTCAAATGTGCAGGATAATAAAAATGTCCTCATAAATAATAGATAAATCTGTCTTACACATCATTCATGGTCCATGTTATCTTTTCTCTAGTCTCTTTGTTAGACTTCAAGGATGTTACATGGATAATTCTTTGTTACGTGCATAATTCTTTGTTACATGGATAATTCTATGTCTTTGCTTCTTGTTATGATAAATGTTTATATGTGCAGGATGATATTAACTTCAAGGATTGCATCGATGAACAAGTCACAGCATGTATTCTCAAAATGATTGCAAATAGGTACAGAGATCGACGATGTAGGCTTCATATGTACTGCAATCAGCTGCGGACGAAGGAGATTAACTCTGTGACCCAGTCTTATAGAAATTGGGTTGGGTCTAGTGATGATTGGCGGTGGTTATGTGAGCATTTTAAAAGTAAGGCATTTAAGGTATGTTTAGTGTTTCAAGTTATTTTGATATTGTTATGCCCTTTGTTGGTTATAATTGTATGTATTTTTTAGTAACAATCGGAGGCAAACAAGGTGAATAGAAGTGAGATTAATTCTATTCATATGCAAGGGAGTGCCTCTTTTGCAGAAGGAATAAAGAGGATGGTACGTAACTATATTTGTAATTACACGTAAGTTCTTACTGCATATATAAATTACATTGATGTCCTTTTTCTTCTTTTTTTTGTTTGAATATGGACTATCCAGGGTCAACACCTATAGTAAATTCTATCAGAATAAGAGTGGCGAGTTTGTGACTGAGGAGGCGAGGCAGCATCATATAAGTATGGTACTATATTTTGAATACTTTTAAAGTCTTTGAAACAAAGTTATGGTGTTATTTGGTTTATTGTGAAGAAAAAAATGTTATAATTGAGAGAGCACGTGACGAGAGAGGTTGGATCTAACAGCGATGCTGGATCACAGTCCGTTTATTCGATGATAGATGATGCAATCTTGGATATCATCCTCGAGCGGTAGCTAGGGTCTGGGCACAGTATGTGCTCAAAAAAATCACATAGTTTGTCATCCGGTCGGTCTGATGATACCTCGATGTCAGAGGCAGTTAGGACATCGATGAGCATGATGCAAGATCAAATTACTTATTGGATGAATCGCAGTCAGACGCTCGAGAGGATAGTGGCTGCGATGGCAGGATGGCTCGATGTCGATGCCTTTGAGTTAGCACCTCTACAGCCACATGATGCCATCTCTGCACAGCCTTCGTGACACAAATTACGATGCCTAGAGGAGAGAACAAGGCCAACGACTGTGATGATGTATAGTTTGTAGTTTTTTTAATTTTAAATGGTGTATAAACTCATATTTTTGTATCTAATAATGATAGCTATGAAATTTATTATTATTTAAATTTTGAATATTTTTATTGTGTTCATATGTTTTTATGTAAAATATGCTTAATCTTATGAAAATTTATATTTAAATAGATACTTTCGTGGCAAAAATAGTAAAAAGTATTTTATTTCATCTCTAACTTAATTTAACGATAAAATATTAATTTCATCGTAAAAAATAATCAAAAAATTTCATCTGCTATTTAAAATGAACATTTTCATTAGAAATTGTGACAAAATATTTTTCGTCGCTAAAATTATGACGAAATAAATTTTCGTCGCTAAAAATAAAATTTTTTATCATAAATTTTATTTTTTTCTTTATTTTTTAGCAACAAATTTTCATATTTTATCGCTAAATTTGCGATGAAAATAAAATTTCATCATAATTTTAGCATTAAAATTTTATTTTCATAACTAATTAGCGATGAAATTATTTTTTTTGTCACTAGAATGGTGACGAAATTTTTTCATTGCAAATTTTGCGATGAAATTTTTTTTCATCGCTAAATTAAAGACGAAAATTATTTTTCATCAGTAAAATTAAAAAAATTTAATAAATAATATTTATTTTTGATGATGAAAATATTTTTTATCGTAATTTAGTGCCGAAAGTATAAGCTTTTGCGACGAAAAAATTTCATCGCTAATATTTTAAACTTTTTCATCGTGTGATTGAGTAATTTTGACGACATAATAAAATTTTTTCGTTACTAAGATATTTTGCTACGAGATTTTCTCTATAAATTTTTAGCAACGAAAAGTTTCGTCGCTAATAATTTTAGAGATAAAAATTTTATCTTTAGCGATAAAAAAATTTCATCGCAAAAGATCAGATTTCTTATAGTGATATCTTATTCATATTTATACTTTTAATATTTAATTTATATTTTTATTTATTTAAAATAAATATAGATATATATTTTTGTAACCTATTGATATTTATATCGATTTTTATATTAATATAATAAAATAAAAAAATATAGATATTAATATATTGATACCTCATTTATATTTGATCTGATTTTAGTCCTACATCAATCAATTAAAATATTTAAATATAATTTAAAAAATATCTCTACTCATAAAGAGATAGCTATCTTTATTTTTATTCTTAAAATTTAAGACTATGAAATAATATTATTTAAAATATGGTTAGATGTAGTTAAAGGGATCGGAGAGAGAGCACCAAAGGCGGGCTGGAGAATGGGGCGATGCTAGCCCTGGGGAGGGAGATGGCTAGGTGGGTCAGAGTTAGGGTTTAGAGGATTTTTTTCTTTTAAATTTTCTTATAGATGGAAGAGTGCCGACATGGCTGAAAATTGGAATGGGCTGGTCTAATCAGATTTGGGTTGGGCTTGGGCTTGAATATGAGTTTTTTTAAAACTTTCAGACCTAAGTTTGAATGATCCCGCTTGACCTAGCCCACTTTCAACCTTTTAATGTGAAAATAAATCCATAAAAATTTTATGCAGGTTATACCAAGAAAAAAAACCTTATGCCGGAGAACGATTCACGGCGGTCCTCATGAGCCTCACATCCGTAAAGTATTTTTGTGCTGCTTTAAAGTCGTATAATATTTTTTCGTGCAAGACCGAGAGCTCTGATGTATGATGTGCATGTATAATTCTCTATGCGGATAACAAACTGCATAAGAATTTCTATGCATAGAAAGTTTCCAAGCGTCACATGTCCGCATATTTCTATATGCGAACGTAGTCCCACGGAATGTTTTTATCCACTGTAACTTTACTGATGCATGGTGCCCGCATAGTTTTCTTTATGCAGATAGAAAACCGCATAAGACATTTCATGGGCATATAGCTCCCTCGAGCCTCGGGTCTGCATATTTCCTTTTTGTGGATCCAAAGTCGCATAATATATTTATGCGCGAGACCGGTTCATGGAGCACAGTGTCTGCATATCATTCTTTATACGGCATCTCTACCGCATAGAACGTTTTATGCGCAGAAGGTTAACAGACGATCTGGCGCAGTTCCTCTCTAAGGAAATCTCCGCCGAGGTCAAACAAAACCAAGCTGGAAGGACATGACGATCACTTTGCTCCGTTCTGCACCGGTCCCTTTCTCGTCTCCTCGCCAATCTAGGGTTTCTGGTATTTGAAATTGCCATGAATGGCCATTGAGCTTAAGTACCCCGGCCTCGAAGATCCCATCGCAGACTGCACGGGGTATTGTTTCTCTGACATCTTGTGCAAATTATTTATTTACCAGAGGGCTGGGCAGTCGAGGGGCAGGCCGTCATCATCGACGGTGCGCCCGAAGGAGGGAAGGTCATCAGAGGCTGAGAGGTCGGGTGAGCCGTATTTAAGAGTCCCAAGTGTTTTTTCTTTTCTTCTCTTCTTCTTCTTCTGTTTGTTTTTTTTTTTTTCCATATATGGTGGACGGAGGCTGATGGACCTCTAGCGCTGCAACCGCCGAGGCATCATGCTTGTCGGTTGCCACCGATGCCACCTCTAGCGACATACTCTTCCTTCTTTCATCCACAGACATACTCCTCCTTCTTTCATCCACAGTCGTGCCCATTTCAGCGCTGTGCCCTCCCTCTCGGAGCAGTGTCCTGGGCTCGATTGGGATCAAGCCCTCGAGCTCGATCTCTAATTGCATCACACAAAACTCTACATCTATGTAAAACACACGTAGCGGATGAAAGCTTTTGCGTTAGTGCTCCGCCTCCATTTCAGTATGTGTGTGTGTATATATATAAAATGTATCAAATAAGAAAAGTGACTTAATGTGTTGATGAGAAATTATAATAGTAATCTTTAGATTTATATCAACGGTTCAAATGAGAACGTGCTTGTTCAAACTATCTAAATATCTTTAGGATTTATCTATTTTTATTTTTTTTAATTTTTTTAATATCTGAACGTGATGTTTATTTGAATCATTGATATAGATCTAAAAATTATTATTATATTTTTTTATTTTTCATATTAAATTATTATATATATATATATATATATATATAATAGATTAGGTTGTAAACATAAAAAATTCTCTCCCACTGGGGCCAGGATGTGCAATGAAGTAGATTAGCAGTGGTCACTGATGTTTAGCTAAAAGGCGTGCCGGTCCTCATGTCAGAGCAAACACCATGTTTTAGTAATTAATAAATTGGTGCTGTCTGTTTAAGATTCCGTTATATTTACCTGACACTTAAAACCAAGAACTTTTCTTATGCGATACCCTATTGACATTGACAAATGGTAGAGAAGAAACACGATGAATGGCGCATTACATAGAGTAGATCAAATGAACCGACTCAAGATTCAAAATAAATATCAAATAAAAAAATATTTATAAAAAATTATGAAAAAAAATAATTATGAAAGAAAAATATTGAATGAAAAAAATAAATTTATTCGAAGAATAATAAAATTTAAAGCCTCATCCACAAGTTTTCTATGATCTTCCATAATTTTTCGCATGATTTTTTCATGTACTAAGGAGACATCAATGATTGCTTTAAATAGATCATTACACGATGAGAGTTTGATTTCTATCTTGATTCAAAAATTAAAAATTTATTAAAATATAATTTTTAATTATTTTTATAAAAAAATAATTAAATAGAGTTAAAATCTTAAAGTCGTTAAAATTAATGATCAATTAAAAATAAAATTTTAATTAAATTTGAACTTGACAATGAATCTCAATAGCTGCATAGGATAATCAAGTATATACAATAATGAAGTCCTCTCACGTCACTACAAGAAATTTGATTTTTTGCGACGAAATTTTAGCGACGAAATATTTTTCGTCGCAAAAAAGTAGGTTTTTGCAACGAAATTTAAATTTCGTCCCCAAAAATTGGGTATTTGCGACGAAAAAAATTGCGTTGCAAAAAGTTATATCTTTTGCAACGAATTTTTTTTTTTGTTGCTAGAAGTTCATTTTTAGCGACGAAATTTTTTTTCGTTGCAAAAAATAGTTTTTTTGACGACGAAATATTTTTTTTCGTAGTTAAAAATTTATTTTTTGCGACAAAAAAAATTTTGTCGCCAAAAAATTATATTTTTTATGACGAAATTGATTTTTCGTTGCTAAAAAAAAAGATTTTTGCGACCAATTTTATTTATATTTAGCGACGAAACTATTGCGTAGCTAAATTTTATTTTATTAAAAAATTTTTGAATATTTTGCGACGAAAATTTAAATTTCGTTGCTAGAATTGATTTTTAGCGACGAAAGTTTTTTCATCGCAAAAAAATTTTTTTTTTGGCGACGGAAAAATTTTTCGTTGCTAAATTTTTTTTTGCGACGAAAATAATTACGTCGCCAAAAATTTAATTTTTAGCGACGAAATATTTGTTTCGTTGCGAGAAACTTGATTTCCCGATCATTTGCGACGAAATAAATTTTCGTTGCCAAAAATTAATCATTTACGACGAAAATATTTTTGTTGCAAAAAATCAAATTTTTTGGCGACAGAAAATTTGTTTTTAGCAACGAATTTATTTCGTCGCTAAATATGTTTTACTTAAAAATAAAACCGAAGGTATTCTGCCCTAATTGAAAAAACCGCTTGATCTCCGTCCCGGCCCGATCTCCGCCGCGGTCATCCAAATCTTCTCCCTCCCCGATCTCCGACGACAGTCGTCGTTCCCCGGTCGCCGGTCGTCTTCCCGGTAAGTCCTCTCCCTCCCCGCCACCATCCTCTCTCTCTCTCCCTCCCCACCGCCGTCGAGCCCTCCCTCCCCGCCACCGTCGCCGCTCGAGCCCGCCCCCCGTCGCTGATCGAGCCCACCTCCCAGCTTGCCGGCCATCTCCCTCCCGCCTCGCCACCCTCTCTCCCGCCTCCCTCCAATCCCTCTTCTCTGGCCTCTCCCTCCCTTTCTCAGTCTGTGTTTTTTTTTTGTTTTCGTAGGGCCGCCGCAGCCGCCGCCGCGTCGCCGCCGGGACGCCACCGCCGGGCCGGCACCGCCGCGCGATCGCGAGATCGCGAGGGTTCTGGACGAGTGCCGGCTCTCCCACGCCGTGCACACCCGGAAGCTGAGAGAGCTCTCCGCCCTCCGCTCCTCCGCCCCTCCCGGCCTCTTCTTCCCTTCCTTCGCCCGAGCCCTGACCCCTCTCTTCGACTGCGCCCGCCGCTCCCTCGCCGCCGAGCGCACCGTCCGATTCGTCTCCGCCTTCGCCGCCCTTCCCGACGCCAAGGACGCGGCCGCCTCTGGTGCCTTCCTGGAGGAGTTCCTTCTGTTCCTCCTCGTCGCCTCCGGTGCTGCGAACCGGACCGTCCCGGGTCCACCCACACCATGGCCGCCCCTATAACGGTGTCTTCGGGGGGCTTTCAGGGGCCACCGCATGCGGTTGTGGGGGCGATGCCGAGGAAGAGGTTCAGAACCAAATTCAGCTCAGAGCAGAAGGAGAGGATGCAGGAGATGTCGGAGCGGCTGGGGTGGAGGATGCAGAAGAAGGACGAGGCGGTCGTCGAGGAATTCTGCCGGCAAATCGGCGTCGAGAGGGGGATCTTCAAGGTGTGGATGCATAACAACAAGCACACATATCATGGCAGCCCATCATCGAAAAGAAACGAGGTGAGCCGCGGCGGCGGAGGTGGAGGTGGAGGTGGCGGTGGCGAGGGGAATGGCCTTGGCATTGTAGCTGCTGTTCTTGTTTTTAATCTTGTTAGTCATGTTTTTCTCCAATCCCCCTCCCCCTTCAACGAAAAAAAAAATGCTGTTCTTAGTAGTGAAACTGGGAGATTTTTGCGCTGTCTTGTTAGGTTTTGCTTTTAGATCTATTGGAGGAAGACGAGCGATACATGGTAGAGGAGAGGAGACGGTAGAGATGAGATAGAAATGGAGACTTTTTCCCCCTCCTTTTCTTTCCCACTTAATAAAATGGATATTTCATATGAGGTTTGTCTTCTTTGTTGTTGTTGTTGGCTTCAATTATTGGCTTTAATTTCGACACTTTCTTAGTTGGTAGTTCATATGCACAGGGATATTAGGATTGATATATTCTTTAGTGTTTGAGGTCTGCTAACTGTTTGTTTATCTCTTTCCTTCCTCGGTTCCTCCTCAAATTGGTCATTGTATTCATCTCTCTCGCTATTAGCTTTTGTTCATGTTTAAACCAATCATTTTAAGCAATTTCAATTGTATCAATGAGTTTATTATTTTTAATTGTATCAACCGGTGGGGGAAGGAATGGTTGTGTTGATTAAAATTCTGAATCTAAAGGTTAAATTGTGGTCTGGAATTTTTAAGCATGACTTCATTGTTGTCAGACCCATTCTCTTTCCATCTTATTTTCATTTATTTGCTGCCTGTGTGGGAGGGATGCTAGCAGAGTCTGGTTTAGCTGGTTTTAAATGCTTTGAATGCCTTAATGGCTTTCGAAAGTGCTGAATATACCACGTGTCCTTCATTCAGGCTTCTATTCAATCTCCTCTGATATTTTTTAATCATTTTGGTGTAGTATAATGGATGTACTTGGAAAGGAGGGAAGCTTAGACTTGAAAAGGCTAAAGAGCATTACTTTGCTCGCTTGAAACGAGAGTGGGCAAAAGATGTAAACCTAGCAACAACAGTTCATCTTGATATGAAGAAAGATGCAGAACACCTGAAAATGTCAGAATGTTTGGACCAGGAGAAGATGCAGTTTCGAATTTTCTTTCCAAAATTGAGGAAGGTATGCTCTTATTGCTAATGTGTAGCATATTTGAGAAGTTTTGCCAGTCAGAATGATTTTTAGGCAATGTTGTAACTTGAAACATGTTGTTCTTGTTAGATCATTTGAGTTTCAACTTGCGAAAATAGAAATAGTGCAATAAATTTGTATCAATTAGCAGTAGCTGCTTTTTGTATCTAATAAAAAAGTAAAAAAATTCCTTTTCATATTAATGGTGGAGCACATTATTTTGCACAAATATTCTATTACAAAGAAATCATTTATTTAGCTTTTTGGGGCACTTGTTGGAAAATGGCAATTGACCTTCCCATTCATGTGATTTGTGATACTGGATATATATAACATATGTTTTTTATTTGATTGATGCATGTCACTATAAGTTCTCAAACCCTGCCATTGAATTCAGAGCCTTGAGCGATGATTTTTATTGAAGAAATTTATTTAGGAATTCTAATGTATATGTATGTATTTTGTATGTACATCGTATATTTATATTGGTGTGCATCTATATGCAAAAGGTACTATCTACTTCCATAGCTACACAATATGACCAAAGTAGTGTTTCAAGCTTCGCAATCTCGGTACCAGGTACCGTACTGGTATGTTACTGGTTCGATAGAGTACGGTCAGTATGATAAGGTATGTATTCTCACTTTTGTATCAGGATACTACTCCAAACTGGATGGTATGGGTTGGTGCTAAGCAGAACTTAGCGATTTTGCTCGGTTTGGACCAGTTTCCGTGCTGAATCTGTATTGATTTGGTACAGTACCCCCCTAAACTGAGCAGTTTGGACCGGTCTTGCTACACTTGTAGTCTTTTTCTAATGATAATTTAACCTGTGATTTCATAATTGAGGTAATTTCCTATTACATCATATTTGCTTTATGTTAATAAAGTATATCAGATAATCTTGGTTGAGGTCTTCTCCATTCGGCCGCATATTCGGTTTTTGTAATTTTTAAATTTTAATTCTTAGTGTTCTATTTATTGTTTGAAATGTAGAGTTGTTCTTGACAATAACTAAATTTGTTATGCAGGCTTGTTTGATGACAGATGATACGATTTTGGATACCGTCCTCGGGCGGCAGCTAAGATCTGGTCATAGCATGCGGTCCAAAAAATCACGCAGTTCGTCATCCGGCCGGTCTGATGATGCATCGGTGCCAGAGGCAGTTAGGACATCCATGAGCATGATGCAAGATCAGATTAGTTACTGGATGAATCGGGTCTGCACCACCATCGCGACACGTATCGGGTCAGGGATCGACGCCTGGAGGAGGGAACGAGGCCAATGAGTCAGATCATACTTAGTTTGTACTTATTTTAAATTTAAAATGGTGTATGGACTTATATTTTTGTATATGACAAAGATGGTTATGAAACTTTTTGTTATTTGAAATTGGTCTTTTGACTTAGAATATTTTTATTGTGTTAACATACTGTTTATTTAAAATATGGTTGATCAGATAATTTGTATTTGAGCAGGTTTTTTTGAAAAATTAATAAAAATTTTATTTTTTATCCAAAATTTATTTTAGTGACGAAATATTAATTTCGTCGCAAAAAAATTTGTGAACCCAAAAAATAAAATATTTATTATTCATAGCGACGAAATTTTTTATTTCGTTGCTATTTTTGCGACGAAAGTCTTAGTTTCGTCGCTAAAAATTATAACTTTTACGATGAAATTTTTATTTCGTCGTAATTATGCCGACGAATATTTTTATTTCGTCATCCTTATAGTGACGAAATTATTATTTCGTCGCCATTATAGCGACGAAATTTTTTTTTTCGTCGCAATTTTTGCGACGAAATTATTTCGTTGCTATTTTAGCGACGAAAAAAGTTTCGTCGCTAAAAATTTAAACTTTTTGCGATGAAATTTTTATTTCATTGCAATTATAGCGACGAAATTATTATTTCGTCGCCATATATTTTCGTCGCCCTTTTAGCGACGAAAATTTTATTTCGTTGCTATTATAGCGACGAAATTTTTTTTCGTCGCAATTATAGCGACGAATTTTTTTTTTCGTCGCAATTTTTGCGACGAACTTTTTGCGACAAATTATTTTGCGACGAAATCCGTCGCTAAGTTTTGCGACGAAATTAATTTTCGTCGCAAAAAATAAGAAAAAAATTTTTTTAATCAAAATATTTAGCGATGAAATTTTTTTTCGTTGCAATTTTAGCGACGAAAATTTAAGCTCTTGCGACAAAATATTTTCGTCGCTAATACAGTACATAACTTCGTCGTCTGGGTTTACTATTTTTTGCGACGAAATAAAATATTTTCGTCGCTAAGGTCTTTTGCTACGAGGCTTTCTCTACAAATTTTTAGCGACGATATATTTCGTCGCAAATACTATTAGCGACGAAAATAAGATTTTTAGCGACGAAAAAATTTTGTCGCAAAAAATCAAATTTCTTGTAGTGCGTGGTGCAACTTCCATGGCGCTATCTCCTTGCAGGTGTTAGTGAAAGCTGGTGTAATAACCCAGATAAAAAAAAAAAAAAAAAAGGGACGGAAGGAGGACTCCCGAAAGGAGTCTTCTTCTCCGATGAATCCCGATCGGAGAAGAACTCTAGGCCTTTTAGAACTCTAGTATCCCCTATAAATAAGCCTCTCCCTCTCTCAAGACCCTCCACCGGTGATCTTCGAGCCCGATTTTTCTTCTTTTCTCCGAAGAAGCCGCGGCAGCCTCTTCTCGTGTTCGTCGGAAATTGAAGGTCAAAGAAGCCCCCGGAGTTCAGGTAAGGGTTCAATCTTTCTTCCTCTCCCTCTTCTCTTTCTTCCCATATTTTTAAACTCCTCGTCGGCCGTCAGGATCGCCGGAAAATCCAAGAATAAGATGACCCCTGTTTTTGCTCTGTTTCGGCAGGACTCTTCCCTCTCTTTTCCGGCCACCGGCACCGCCGGTTGCGGCGTTCCATCCCCGAGATCGGACCCTCGTCTCTCACTCTTCCTTCCCTGAAAGTTTTGGCCGTCGGTGACCGGCCAACGACCGAAAAATAAAAAAAAATAGGGACGGTCCTCTGTTTTTTTCGAAAATCCTTCGGCTCGCTGGCCAAATCTCGCCGCCGACCGGTCTTGCTTTGTCGCCGTCGAGTGGATGTCGCCCCCCTCGTCGGAGCCCGGCCAACCAACAAGGGGACCTCGCGGTCCCCTGTTTTGGCCCAAAGGAACCCACGGGAAAAGAGAAGAAAAGAAGAAGGAAGAAGGAAGAAGAAGAAGAAAAAGAAAAGAAAAAGGAAAAAAGAAAAAGAAAAAAAAAAGGGGAAAAAGAGAAAGAGAAAAATAAAAATAAAATAAAATAAAATAAAAAGAAGAAGAAGGAGAGAATTTTTCTCTCTCTCCTTTTTCTCTTCTTTCTCTCTCTTTTCTCTCTCTCTACCTTCTCTTTCCAGTTTCTCTCTTTAGATTCTCTCTCTATTTTCTCTCTCTAGATCTTTCTCTCTTTTTGTGGATTTTATCTCTCTATAATCTTTTTACTCTCTCTCTGATTGCATCACAGACCCTAGGATATATTTGAATTAAAAATATGATGATTTGAAATTGCTCCAAAATTCGTGCGGTAGATCTGATCCTAGTCCGATCCTATTCGAAATTTGTAACACTTGATTCATATTGAGTCACCATGATAGGACCTCTGATGATCTCGACCATGATTGCCTCATCGAAAGGATACGAAGATTCTCTCTCCACTTTCTCTCTCTAGAATTTTCTCTCTCTTCATAGATTTTCTCTCTCTAGAAGTCTTATGGATCAGTGGAGGATCCAGATACTTAGATAAATCCTAATTTTGATTAATCCTAAGAGAGATCCTCGATTTGTGTATTAGGATCAATTATCGGTAATTTCTCCATATATGATCTTTATATTTGATCAGGGTTATGAAGAGATGATTGTCTGCAAATGATATCCAGTGGAATATTTTGTTAAAGAATTCATAAATCAAAGAAGAACATGGATTTCTGTGCTTGGATCAGTCACCAGTAAAGGTAAGAATCCCTGTACATGATCACTATTATATATGTGCTATTTTACTGTTGGTCTTGCATCATTGGTTTTGCATCGTTGGATTTGAGATCGATGAATTTGTTATATCTGAGACACTGTTATTTATTTATGTGATTTTGAGCATGAGTATGTTATATCAATACATATGTATCAGCGATTGATGGCATGATTATATGGGTATGAAATATTACACTGCAAAATTTGAATTGATTAATGAAGTCAAATATTATAGTTTCATGAAAATATAAAGAGAAAGAAAAATATGGTTTGGACTGGCCTTGTCATGTGGAATAGCTTGCCAGGAGCTTATGCCTGGGACAGCCCCCACAGACTTATGTGTGGAAGAATATGATCCGAGAAAGATCATGAAAAATTTGATCCGAGAAAGATCATGGCCACTTTGATCCGAGAAAGATCATGAATATTTCGATCCGAGGAAGATCACAGAAATCGATCCGAATAAAAGATCGTCGCATGATCCTGGTAGTCCAAAGCCAAAGCCAAAGCTTAAGCTAAAGCCAAAAAGAAAGGATTAAAGATGATGTGATAATAGAAGAAAATAGAAAGATAAGACATGAAACAATCGTTGAATAAAATTGTTTCACTTATTTAACATATGATGATGCATCTCTTTTGATAAAACAGATAATCTATAAATATTTGCAGTATTTTGGACAGTGAACATCGACTTTTATGTGTTATTATTTATTTTTATTTTCAGATTATATTATTATATTGGTGTGATATGGAAATTCTTACTGGGCTGTAAAGCTCACACCTCTTCATTTTCTTTTTCTTCTCAGAGTTACAAGATGTCCATGGTTGGCTATGGTATGGATTTGTGAGTGAGCGGATGCATAGATAGAGTACCGTTGATACCTGATCAGAGGATTGAAGGAATGTTAATTGTAATTATGCAAGATTTTATGAATTATTATTGAAATTAATTGTTATGGATGTTAAGGTTGTAGTGATTTAATTTGGCCTTGCATATTCTTTAGGGCTTGCTCTAAGGAGTGTGCGGCCATCACGTATCCGACCCGGGTGTTGGGTTCGGGGCGTGACAGCTGGTGTATTTATACAGTCATTACTTATACGTTAAAAAAAGAACTACTAGGAAAGATTTAAACCAAATATCCGGTCGTTAATCTACAGTACGGTTGGAACCAACCACATGAAAATTGCAAATAGTGCTTCATTTGGCTTAAATCGTTGAAAGGAACATTCGGCTTCTGCTTTTAGCCTTTCTAGAGGCAAGAGGAGACATGCTTCATCACATTTCATTTCAAGAGCTAGTCAATGAAAGAAAGAGGAACATCGAATACGCAAGGATCGAAAACAACTCGATTCAACACCAAAATGTGAAGGTTAAGGGGCGTACTGGTTCTCTTTCTCCAAATGTAGCTGTCTAAAGCAAGATTCCCCATTATTACTTCCTAAAAATACAAAAGGCGGCAACACAGCACTGTTGCAGCGGGATTGGAAAAGCCCCACTACAAGATTCCCATCAATATGGAGTTCCACGTCCTAAAAATACAAAAGACGGAAGACCGAAAGCACCACTAACACGTACGTCATTGCACATCCATGCAATCTTTGCCCTCTCAAATAAGCCCAGAACTCTTCAACAAAAAAAAAAAAAATCAAAAAAAAAAAAATTAAAGCATAGATTCTCTGCTGTGCACATGATGCACAATAAGGTGCAATATATGATACGCACCATTCATCATACGATAGCTGTGCATATGATCATATATGATATATGTTAAACAGTCTGTTATCGTGCACAGTCATCCATCGCAGAATGGACGATATATAGTGTATGCCATATGGTACGGTGCACCAATAGGATCCGGGGCCAAAAAGATAAGCCCAGAACTTCTTATATTGCATGATAAAGCTACGCAAAAATACTAACACGAACCTCCTGTTAAAGCACTAGGTGAGCCGGTCAAAGCGTCGTTGTAGCATTGCATTGAATGTTCGTGGACCCCAATCACGGTGTCCATTCCATATCCATGCCTTTGAGGTGAGGCCTGAGTTGGGCATTACTCCATAAGAAAAAAAGATTTTTCCAATAAATATTTGCCTAGAGTTAATTGAAGGTTACTGGATTGTTGCTAATAACAAATTTGTTGAAACAAAAGTCTGCATCCAAGATTCTTGTTAATATATAGAGGAGATCCTGGACATGTAGTAGAAAATCTACACTTCTGTGCATGCATGCATGCACTGCCATAGACAAATTTTGTTAATGGAGAGATGCATCAGAGATGAAGATCTTCTTTGAATATCCTATGGAAAAATGACCAAAAATTATCAAATTTTTTCTCAAGATTTAACAATTTTTCTCCATTTTTATTAGTTTAGGCTAATCCATGAATATCTACAGCTAAGTTTTGATGGGCAGTCTCCAGCAGGACATAGAGCACCAGGATTCCAAATCCGTGGACATGATATAAATACGAAGAACCGAATTGGCCCTCGCGAAGCTCCAAAGGACAATGTTGATTCTCTGGTCCTTTTCTCATTTTAACCTCTTCTACTTTATTCTCCTTCACCTTATCTTTTATTACCACCACCCCTTCTTCACTGCATCAGACTGCCCTCTTCCTTGCAGCGATGATGTCAAGAGGCCTAAAGCCAACCTCCATTCTATCTCCCTTTCTCTTGACATTCCTATTATTGAGTCTTCTCTCATCATCCCAAAGGACCTGTCCGAGATGTGGCACCATGGAAGTCCCCTACCCACTGAGTACCAACCCCAGTTGTGGAGACCCCAACTATTCTCTTCTCTGTGATCCCTACAAACATAAACTACACTTCAATGCTCTCAATGGGAGCACTTATCTTGTCCTCAGAATCCAACCCTTGGCTCAACGCATGGTGCTGCAGCCATCGCCCCTATTGCCGGGGACTTGCATAACCCAGGACATGCCGAAGAGCGAAGGTCTATGGCTCAACCAATCTCTCCCTTTCAATGTCACCTCATCCAACACCATCTTTTTCTTCAATTGCTCGCCACGCCTCTTGATCTCGCCGCTTAATTGCACCACAACCAGCCTTTGCCATCGCTACCTCGAGGCCATGCGCCGAGTCGACCCGAAGAGCGAACTCGAATGCGCAAGTGGACCTGGCCCCTGCTGCACCTTCATTGCTGGTGGAATGCCTTCAGCATACCAGATCCGGCTCCACAGCTCGGGCTGCCGTGCTTTTAGAAGTGTGCTCCATCTGGATCCTGAGAGGCCACCGAGTGAATGGGAAGAAGGTTTGGAGATACAATGGGCTTCTCCTCCTGAACCGACTTGTAGGAGTCAAAATGATTGCTCTCAAAGCTCCTCTTGCTCTGCAACTCGAGGTGGTGGCGGCGTTCGACGTTGCCTCTGCAACAAGGGCTACCATTGGGATGGTACTGCTGCCACTTGCTTAAGAAATGCGAGGCACTCTCATTCTTTCACCAAAGTTCTTATCATCAAGGTAGTGATGGGAGTGTTAGGCTTTTTTTTTTTTCTGACAGTAATCGTTGTCATCATGATAACCAGATATGGTAAACTCTCAAACCGATCAAAGATAGTTAAAGAAAGAGAGAACATGATCAAGGCTAGCGGGAGATCAGCTAGGATGTTTGGGTGGAAGGAGGTGAGGAAGGCAACTAAGGGATTTTCGAAGGAGACGATCTTAGGGAGTGGAGGGTTTGGAGAGGTTTACAAGGGAGTGCTAGAAGACGGAACCCCGGTGGCAGTCAAGTCTGCCAAGGTTGGCAACCTTAAAAGCACTCAGCAAGTGCTTAACGAGGTAGGTATACTGTCTCTTGTCAACCATAAGAACCTTGTGAGACTCTTGGGGTGTTGTGTTGAATCCCAACAACCTCTGATGATATATGAGTACATACCCAATGGCACTCTTTATAAACACTTGCATATGAGAGATGAGGCCATCTTAGACTGGAAGACAAGGCTAAAGATAGCTCTCCAAACAGCCGAGGCATTGGCTTACTTGCATTCCTCAGCTCACGTTCCAATATACCACAGGGATGTCAAGTCTACCAACATTCTACTGGACCAAGAGCTCAATGCCAAGGTCTCTGACTTTGGCCTCTCAAGACTGGCCCAGCCTGGACTAAGCCATGTCTCAACGTGTGCACAAGGGACGTTAGGATACCTGGACCCTGAGTACTATCGGAACTACCAACTCACTGACAAGAGCGACGTGTATAGCTTCGGAGTTGTGTTGCTGGAGCTGCTCACATCAAAGAAGGTCATCGACTTCTCAAGGGAGACTGATGATGTGAACCTAGCGGAGTACGTGAAGCAACGGGCTAAGGATGGTGCAGCGATGGAGGTGATCGACAAGAGATTGTTCGGTGCTGATGCTAAAGTTGGGGTTCTGAAGACTACCGAGCTATTTTTGGAGCTTTCTATTGCTTGTCTGAGGGAGAAGAAGGAGGAAAGGCCTTGCATGAAGGAAGTTGCCGAAGTACTACAGTATATTATAGAGACACTTCATCAGGAAGAGTTTCGTGGTGAGGAATAGGTCATTTAGTTCGTGTACTAGTGTAGTATGATACTCCAATTAATTCTCTCTTTTGGGGGAGAACTCCAGTTAATTCTCTTCGAAAGGTAATCTTATAAATAAGACATGGCTAATGCACAAAGCTCTATTTAATTCTCTTTGAAAGGTCATCTTATGAGTAGCTCTATTTCTTATACATTGTACGTGTCGTGTGCCACAATTGAATCCTACGGCAGCAAGGAGATAAGGTAAAGATGGGAATCAGATCCCTCATTTGATAAAGGGAAAGAGACCTTTGAATCCTTAAAAGATATGTTCCATGTAATATCCGGACGCGTGTACCCTTCCTTTCCAAAAAAAGCCAGTATTCTTAAATAGCGGAAGGGTTGGAACCTATTGGGACCAACAGAGTCCAGTGGATGGATGCTTGAAAACTGACGTTTGATCCATCAAACCTGAGCTGACGTATGCTATCGTGAAAAATCGGTTTTAGTTAGACTCTAATTTCTGAGCTGATCCAAAAGCCACAGATTTAGCTCCCCACTTAATTCTGGACTCCACGACCTAACTCCAATAAAACAAAGACTCTTCGTTAGGGGTATGTAACCAAATCTGTCAAACTGTAAAATCAATCCGAACCCATAATTTAGGATCAATTTGAGTTGATTTTTTCAGATTCGATATGATTTAAATTTTAAAAATTAAAAAAAAAATCAATTTGATTTCAATTTAAATTTTAAAAATAATCTAATTTAAATCGAATCGATTTATAGATAGATAGATGATAGACTATAAGATGACTTATTTTCTTCGATGAATCCTATCTTATTTAGTTCATTCTATAAGCTTATTTAGAATTTAAAATAAATAGCAGCTTATTTAGTATATTTCATAAATTTTTTATTTGACAGAAGTGAAATAACTCATAATTTGACAAACTGAATCAAATTGGACTGAATTTTTTGAATTAGTTTGAATTGATTTTTCATATGGTTGCTTTTGATTTCGGTTTTCGGAAAATAATTCCAGCTAGTTCAATTTGAAAATCGATCTTAAACCGATCCGATTCAAATTGTACACACTCCTAAGAAAGCTCAGGTACGCAATATAGATATAATACTCTACTATACATTTCTTTTTCAGGTTCTCTTTCTCCTCTGTTGCTCCTCGTAGCCCTATCTCAAACTTAAGCATTGGAGAATCTTTGGCCGGGTCAATTCTAGCGACTTTTCGTCCCATGCATCTCAAGCGTATGATTTGTGTGCACGGTGACTCATGCAACAGGCAAGCAATGAACACTTGGACTATACCATGAATTCATACGGCCTTGATTTGATTGAAGGTCAAAGGGCCGCTGACCTCAAACCATTTCGTGTGGTCCAACAGCATTTGGTGTCTCTGCTGCACTACTTGCATTAAACGTTACGTTTGCCATTCATCACCATCCATACTATAGCTGTTGTAGCGGAAACATTGGCGGAGACCTTTGAAACCTCTGTGACGCATGAGAGGGCGGTGTCAAGGTGCAAGGTTAGGCGTCGAGTCGTTGTCCCTCGCTCTCAGCGTATTCGGTGGTGAAATAACTTATTCATCATCCAGGAGAAAAGATTGGCTAACCCCAAAAAAAAATGGATAAGAAACTAAACCACTGACTCACTCCACCAGGGATCTCACCAACCCATTCTAGCAGTATCTGTTCTTGGTGCCTCTTTGTCTTCATGATCTTTTTATCACCCAATCAAGATCCTTTGTGATACGGCCTGCATGTTGCTGAATGCTGCATAGTTTTGAAAGATTGCCATCAAAAGATAGATGGCCATCAAATAAGATGAACAAGATAATCAACGAGCATATATCAAGTAATTCAAGGGATGTCTTATTTGATCGCAATCTATCTTTTGATGGCGATCATTCATGTCGCTGAGTGTGACCAAACCAAACCTAACCCAACCTAATGTGTCACCAACCAACCAAAGCTTGATTTAAATCAACAATGATAATAAAAAGTTTCACTCTAATTCAATTAAAACAAACACAAAAATAGAGGGAACTTGCTTGCTTTTCAGCGGCGCGACCCACAAAAAAATGGTTAGATCGAGGTGGTTCAACAGTCTTCATCTCACTAACCTAATCAGCTTGTGTGCTAAGGAGAGGAGCGACCCAAATCCCTTTGGGATTGAATTTCAAGGATTAAGATAACTAAATATCACAACCAGGCATTTTCTACCAAATTAACTTCTCTCTCCCCCTTTTTTTTTTTTTTTTAGTTTGAGAATTTTTCTAAAGTATTCCTGACCATTCTGTTCTTTCCTATTCATATAGGTGCGGGTTCCATATCTGACTAGGTTCTCCTGTCACGGCCTCAACCTAACCTTGCCTTATTTAGTCCTAATTTTCTCAACGCTTTCCCAACTTGTCGTCACGCATAGCTTTTTGCAAACAGTTGGAAAACTGCCAAACTGATAGATGACAGGTTGGTTTGGGGTTTTTCCTTCAGAACATCAACTACCCCGTGCTTGTGCACGGATGTGCTGCTCCCCCTCAATTTACATGCGATCGTCCGGCATGACCTCCATTGGCCAAGTATTCATTCAAATCCGGGTTGCTAGTGGCTAATCTCTATCCTTGATTGCTAGTGTTACCAATTGGGCTTCAGGGTTACAGCTCATGGCGGGAGAGTCGAGCGTGAGTTATGCAACGACCATGATTGAATAGTTCCTAAACAACACGCCATCTCATTACACAAGGGCCATTCGATTGATAACAGTGGTCGTACATGGATTGTTATGACTCGATAGATTACTCTCGAGTTGGAAAGCGTCTGGACTATATATTTACCATTTGCATAAATCTCTATATCCAATTAATCGTGCATGACAATGTGCAAGAGCAAATGCCAATAAAATTTGGTTTAATTATTATTTTTGTTTTAATTTTTCCCTAGAAGGATGAAGTAGTTGGTATCCTCTCAAATATAATGTGCATGGAAAATAATATTTTCATCTTCATCGAGATCTCAATTTGTATCAATATCGAGCATCATCCAGCGGTATACAGGTAGAGATTCAAATCAGGATAAACTAATAAAATATAAGATATCGACTGGTGTGGCGATATCTTTCTACAAATTTTTGAATCTCTTTAAAATATTAGTTCAATCAACAAATATTAATATTAATATTAAATTTTATTTTAGGTTTATTATATTGATTATTGACCGAGGTATCGACATCCAGGTTGGTTGAGATAAACTGGTATCTTGGTTCCAACGTGACCTTGACCATCCGGCCAGAGAAGTAATATAATGAGATTTAAAATTTTGGCGGCAAATTGGTAGTCCCACGTTTTTCTCGAAAAGAAATTCTCATCTCACCGGGAGAACTAGAAATTACCTCCGACCGTCAATGCGGGAAATTGTCAGAGTAAAAGATTATCTCCGACCGTGTGACAGGTGAGAGGGCGGGGTCATCTGGTTTGGCGTCAAGTCCTTGTCTGTCGCTGATGCCGCGAATCGGGCGAAGCCGTGATCCGTCTCCCGGGTCAAAAATTAACGAACCAAAAAAGAACTGGAGAAACGGAAAGGTATGTCGTCGCACGTCACGGGTTAAAGACGAAAACCGGGCCAGTCAACCAGAATGTCGCCAACCGATCTAGCATTACTGGTTCCAGAGTTCTTTAGGTCATCCTAATCATTTTTATCGTAGCGCTACTCTTTCTGCTACCGACCTAACCAATATTAATGCTAGATATGATAGGTATCACCAACCAGCCGGAAGTGTTGATTTTAATCAACAAATTGTAATATAAAATTTCACTCTAATTCAATGAACACATAGCATCAAATTTAATAAGATCTCATAATTAGACTAGCTGATGTGATGAGGAGAAAAGTGACTCGAATCCCATTGGACTTTCGAGGACTAAGGTAAGTTAATCATAATCTCAATCCCCCAATCATAGTAGTCCGTATGTTAGGTGATGATTAAAATTGAGTGGGTCTTAAACAACATGCTATATTATTCAATAAACAAAAATTCCTTGACGTGCGCAGCAAAGAATATCATATGAGGGGCTTTCTTATTTTGCCACATCTCCTCTAGCGTCTATCTTTAAGAGAAAATCTAAAACTAAACTGGAACGGAACTTCAACCATTAACGGAATCCATCAATGCCATAATTTTAAAAAAATAAACAAAAAAAAAATAAGTGTGCATGTGGAGAGGCCATCCACCCATATCCTCTCTTCTTCTTCGCCAAGCTTCACTCCATTTGTCCACTTTCTTGTCAAGCCATCTTTTCTCCACACGAGGCTTTTTTTCTTCCTTTCGATTCCTTTTCTTTTTCTCTAAATCTCTCTATTTTCCACAATCAAATAAGCTTATAGTATGTATTGAATATTTAATGAATCTATATCACTTGACAATATATATTATATATTTTTGAATATTATTATTTTAAAAATTGCGTATCGGTATACTTAAAAATATATATTAGGATATTGGATGATGGTTTTATTAGGTGTGTATCGTATGGCTATATAATACATATTAGTGAATAACATATTCTGAAAATTATGTATTGATTTGTCTTGATATGTGTATCGGAATACTGGATAACTATTTGCTATGTGTGTACTATTTGAATATTTGCTGTGTATTGATAAATATTATATTTTAGAAATTATGTATCAATTTATCTGAAAATATATACTAAATATTATTGGATATATATAAAAGAAGTTTAAAATATCTATCGGAAAGTCGATAAATATAAATCATCTAGTCATGTATTGTATACTAGTAAATATCATGTTCTAAAAATTGTATACATCAATTTACTTGGATATATGTATTGAAATATTGAAGGACTATTTTACTAGATGTGTATCACCTGATCATTTAGTATATATTGGTGAACACCATATTCTGAAAACTATGTATCTATTTATCGAAAGAGATGTATTGAAATATACTGGATAACTATTTTGCTAGATGTATATATATTATCTAGTCATATAGTATGTGCTTGTGAAAATCATATTTTTGAAATTATCGATTTATCTGGAGGTGTATATTGGGGTATTGAATAACTATTTTGCTAGGTGTGACATCTGATCCAATATTCTGTACCATTTGATCTTCTTCTTCTTCTTCTTTTTTAAGTCACGAAATTGATGTTCTATATTTGTAGGGGGAATCCTATCCTAATTTGATTTTATAGTTTTCTCTTTGAGATGGGCGCTATAGAAAATATAACAAAATAGGAAGCTTGCCAACAGGGTCCTAATTAGACAGTGGTGGTCATACAATAAATGAATATTCATCATGACTTATTGGCAAGAAGCACCTTTTCTACTACATGTTTACCATTTGAATAAATCTGCAAGAACAACTTGTCACGCACGTGAATCTGGAAGCGCAAATCCTATTGAAATTTGGGTCGACATTTAGGTTTCCTTCTTTAGCAGAAGGACAAATTAGTCTGATAACGCCTCCCGTCTTTGTGGTTGGTCTTGAATGTAGATGGTGGTACTCCTAACCATTGCAACAACCACCAACTTCTCTTACTAAATTCTTAACTACATGAAATTCTTAACCTAATTATCTCGGTTGAGATAAACAAATGAACTATAAGATGTCAGATGATATTATTTTTTAATCACTCTTTACCTGCTTAAACATATCTTTAACTAATAAATTCTGAAATTAATATTTAAATATAATTTTTAATTTATATTTATTATATTGGTGGAGATATCTGATATCGATATCTTGTTCACTGAATTCTACTAAAATTTTGGAAAATCTTAGTTCCTTTTGAATTTTCCCATTAACTATATGGATCAAGATAAACACATGCATTATGGTCTCGGCCATCTATCAAGATAGATTTAAAATTAAACCTTGACGATAAATTTGCAGCCTCGTGTGTTTCTTGAAAAGGAGAAGGCCTCAAAATCTCAAATGCATGGAGCATGGTAGGTTGGCAACCCTCCATGGGCAAGTGAATGCGTCCACAAAGAAGAAAGAACTTTTTAATTGTTTATAAGACAAGCAATTATTGATACAAGACTCCAATGGTCAACATGAGATACGCTTCTAGACCAAGGAGTAGCAATCTTGTTTGAAAGCGTCCACACTGTGACAAAACAAAGGCACGAAGGCATCGATGCTGCCATCTCCCATCGACGATGGCAAGATGAACAGCATGCCCTCCACGGGAAAGTAACTAGGCATGAAGTAGTACGGCGGGGCCCCCCCACCAAAATCCAGATCATAGAACGGGAACCTCAGCCAGCTATCCACCTCCAGGTTTGGACACAGCACCGACTTCCCCATGTCCGCCGTCGGCACTAGATTCTCCGACTCCACCACGCCGGAGCTCGCAAAGTCTATAAACGATCGAAAATATCCGTCGTTCACCTTCGCCACCTCGTCGTGGATCAGCTCCGCCGCGAACTGCAATGGTTTGCCGATCAGCTCCGCCACCTTCGCCCGAGGAAACGCCCACAGAACCAAGTTGCCGAAGTACTCATTGGGCACTCGAGGGCTCAACCTCGTGCGCCCGTTCACTGATATCCTTACGTGGGTGGTCTCGCAACCATCTAGCCCTCGGGCCCTCGTCACCAGCCTCCAAAGGTGAGCCACCAAGCTCTCAAACGTGGTGTAGGGCCTGTTGGATTTAGACCCCAGTGAAGCCTGGGCCTTGAGCTTATGTAGGAACTCCTTAGTGAAATGCACCCTGTGAACAACTATGTCATCCTTCAAGGGATTATCCTTACCTTTGTCGAACTTGTTCCTGGTCATGAACTCCACTCCCCTGTGCTTGAACTCGAGCCTCGGAGGGCTGCGAGGGACGAAGAAGGACGCACGGTCGTGCAACGGGAGCGGATCGATGGCGAGACCGCGCGACGCGAGGCCCCATGCAACCAAGAAGTTGCTGGTGGCATGGCCGTCGGCGACTAGGTGGTGCGCCGTGAAACCTACCATCAGGGAGCCACAGGTGAACCGTGTCAGCTGGACCTGGACCAGCTCTGCCACGCCGTGGAGGCTGGGGTGAAAGCTTAGTAATGCCGCTGAGGGTTTGAAGGGCATGGCCTTGTCGAGGGTGGTGTCCGCCGACGCCTCGATGAAGCGCACGCCTTCATCGTTGAGGAGGATAAAGGGGTTACCTTCAGGGTCTTTGCCAAGCCTTCCGGCCCACTCCCGGTATTCGGAGAGCACCCTGGAGAGGCCCTTCTCCACCATAGAGTTAGAAGGGATCGGCGGCCGGAAGGCGTAGATGACGGCAATGTGGGTGTCGTAAGTGACCTTGTCGAAGATGCTTAAGGGGACGCGGAGAGTGGTGGGGGGAGGGTGCCCTTGGTCGGAGGGCTTGACGAGCCGTGAGCTCTCCACTCTCACCATCATGGCTTTGGGGTCGCCTGGCATGGTTTTGGGTTATGGGATTGGCCGTGAGGTTTGAGAAGGGGCTTCCCTGCCCTTGTTGCTTAAGTAGGCTGCAAGCAGTGGGTCATCAGTGTATTGTTCAAGGAGCACGGATCCCCGCAGGATGGACGGCCGCGGACGAGCATGGGGCGTGCGATGCACGCTCGTACCTTGTGTGATGGCCGTCCATCCTGTGATGGACGGCATCTACGGATAATTAAGAAGCCCAGCGTATCTGCTCTTATTAAGTCCTTCGATCTTTTACCAAATAAAAGGCCGTTGGATCCAACTACGTCCGCCTGTTCCTTGTTCTCGGAGGGTCAAAGTTAATTATTTTGTTTACGTACGGCCAGATGGTTAAATGGAGGCTGAATGGGAGTTGATTTCAACTCTATTTTCTGTGGACTGTTCATGTGTTCTCTGCATCGCGCCATTTTAAGTTTTTTTTTTTTTTTTTTTTTTTTTAAGAAAATCCGAATTCACTAAACTATTATAAATATAACTATAAAAATCAAAAAATAAAATATCTAATAATTAATAAAAAAAATTAGATATAGCTGCTCACAATATAGAATCCATACCTACAACAACATATGAAGTCATCCGATCTGTAATATTATTAACTTTTTAAAAAATATATTTATCTTTAAAAAATTGAAAAAATATATCTATTTTTAAATAATTTTACATCATATGATCATGTAATTTTGAAGAAGTTGAGTCCATCAACCACTTTATAATTATCAGAAATTATCTTCCACCAATATAACATGAAAAGCTTTCAAAATATTAATTATAAAAGGTAAGCTTACGCATGCAGTACGTAGCTTCAACATCAAACAGTCTAACTCTGCACTTGTTACCACCATCACAACACTCAAATTTCTGATAACAAAACTTACTCCGTCCGGCTCATCTCTATCAAAAACACTACCATCAAAATTCCATTTCAATTTGTCTTCCCCCTTTTTTTTTTCTTTTCATTTCAATTTTTGTAAGTCTAGCTAGTGATGGTGTGAAAGCAATAATCTGTTAATAACCGGCCAAAGAATTGGTCGTGGGCCACGCGCATCAGGTGAAACCATGAAACCAGGAACATATGCATGCATACATGCTTTTGTGGATTCACCATTAGAATCAAGTTATTGATTCTTACTACCAGTTATAAGGTTCACGATATTCCTGATATCGTCAAGATTTTAAACATTTTCTATTTTATTCTGTGCATATCAACATTTGAGACAATTGAAGGCATATAAGTAACTTAAGTTCGATTACTCTAGGCTGGATATTTTGCACTGCGGAGGATTATACAGGTCTCGGTAGCCATCACATCACCCCATCCCAAATATCAACATCTGTTCTACCAAAAAAAAATATCAACAACGTACGTCTTTTTTCAAAGTTGAATGAGCGAGGTATCCTCCATCATGTTTATTAAATATTATCGATAATATTCAACGTCAGAGTGTTGTCAGAGTGATCCGGCCACTCTTATTATATTATATATGTGATGAAGAGTGAGGGGGGAGGGTGTAGGTTGGCAAGTAATAAAATAGAACTCCTTAGAGTTGAAGTCCTATAAAGTTTACTCAAATGGGATGTTAAGAGCACAATGATCCGGTGAGATTCCTAATTCCAGCTAGCTGTCAGCTAGCAACTCTACAATGCACGAAGCTGGGAAAGAATAGGCTTTGCACATATAGTTAATATAGTTTTCATGGTTTTATCTCAATTGCATTCGTAATTGGGATCTCAGTTTGTTTCCATAATTGATGTTCACCAATACATTGATACTCAATATACGAACTGATGTTTTTTCTTTCAATACATCCGTGTGTGTGTGTGTATATATATAAAACATTTATGCATATATATATATAGACAGACAGGCAGACATATATACTAATTTATTTAAAATATAGCCTGCTATTCTCTCACAATTTCACTATAGGAAGTGGCTTGTGTTGTTGATTAATTATTGGCTAAGTATGAGTTTCTACCGATGAAAAATGTGCTAGCCAAACATGATCAACGTTTTCATAAAAATATGATGGGATAATAAGTGAGGTGGAGCATTCTAGGTCAGCTTAGACTTTGTTCATCCTCAGCTCCTTGGAGCCTCTTGGTTGGTGGGTCGTGCCCACTTTGACAATACATGGAAAGCATCTTATTTAATATATGTTTAGCTTCCGCATAAATCTCTATGAACAACTGGGGATGCATGTGGATCTACAAGTGCAAATTGGCATTGAACATTGGGTTAATTAGCTTTATTCATTGGTAGAAGGATCAATAGTGGTTATTGGTTGGACCAGGGATCAACTGATAGACAAATCCAACTACGAAGTAATATGCCCAACGGACAAAAAGAAAAAAAAAATGATATATGTATGTTTGTGTGTGTTGCTTCATAGTTGGTCTAGTTCATAACTCAACAGTTGATCTGATCCAACTAAAAATTATATAAAAATCAATTAGTTGGCCCTTCCCCCTCATCGTTGTGGTTCTGGACTTAGATATAGATAATGTATTGTCATCATATTTTTTTTAAAAAAGTCTCAAATTTCATACACATGATGAATAAGATTTTTATCCCGGTCCATATCTTGGTTTGCATTGATATCGGGCACCACCAATGATACAATATATGTAAAAATCTGGATTCATCGAGAGGGGACCGGTACCACCTAATGCAATATATACTAAAAAAATCTGGATTCAGCGATCGGGGACTGCTCGCTACCGCGCCTTCTAACCATTGCAACAACCACCAATCCTTGTGTACCAAATTCTTAACTTAATGAAATTATTAAATGCATCAGGAGAAGTGTCTGACTTCTCCCAAGCCACCTCAAGAAAAAAAAAAAAAAAAAAAATGGTGGAATTAAGTACCTTCCTCAAAAAATCTTCAAAAAAAGAAATCTCAGTTGAATTATCTCTTTATATTAGTAATATAATTTTTTAATCATTTCTTTACCTCCTTAAACATATTTTTAATTAATAAATATTTAAATATATATTTAAATATAGTTTTTAATTTAGGTTTATGTTATTGGCTGAGATATCGATATTTTGGTCACTGAATTTTACAAAGATTTTGGATTATCTTGGTTCCTTAGGAATTTTCCCATTAACCATATAGATCGAGATAAACCTATACCACAGTTCATCACGATGTCGGCCAGGTACCAAGATATATTTAAAAAATATATCTTGTGTACCTGTTTCTTAAGAACGGGAAAAAAAAAAAAACTCAAATCTCAAATGCATGCAGCACATGCATGGTAGCTTGGCAACCCATGGGCAAGCCAATGCGTCGTCATACATATATAGAAGAGAGAAATTTTCTCTTTTTAATTAGAAAAGTAATTATTGAGAAAATAACGATCCTAATGATCAACATAGAGACACTTCTTGTACCAAAAAAATAAAAATGAAAAAAAAAAAGAAAAAAGAGAGAGACATTTCTAGACCAAGGCGGAGCAATCATTTTTGAAAGTGTCCACATTGTCTTCGATCAGCGATTGCAAGATGAACAACATGCCCTCGGAGATAGAGGTCGGAATAAGACCTGACAAGTAGTTGTTATTTGACAGGTCAAGTGCTTGTAAGCTCCGGAGTTTTCCAATGGAGTCAGGAACACTACCGGCAAGGAGATTCTGGCCCAGGTCAAGGATACTCAGGTGGAACAATTTCCCGATATCAGGAGGAATGCTACCTGATATTTGGTTCCCTCCCAGGCGCAGCCATTGAAGGGTGGTGGAGAGATTCGCTATGGAGCCGGGCAGCGTGCCTCGGAGCCTGTTCTCATTAAGGTGCAATAGTTGTAGGTTGCTGCAATTCGTCAAGGAATTGAGGAAGCTCCAGTCATCGGCATCTTGGGCTTCTAGTTGATTACTGTCCAGACCTAACCAGTACACAGCCCTGGCAAGGCAGCTAGGCTTGTGGGGATTGTTCCAGTGAACCTATTTCCTGAGAGCTCGATGTTTCGGAGGCCTGATGCATTGGCGAGTGACACGGGGATGGGCCCGTGAAAGTGGTTGGAGTACATGAAGAGTGCCTGGAGTTTTGGAAGAGAGCGGCCCAAGTCGGGAGGAAGAGTGCCGATGAGCTCATTATCAGCGACACCAAGGTACGCGAGGTTCGAGAGGTCGTAGATGGTGGAAGGAACCCTGCCCAACAACGTGTTATGCGATAGCCCGATATCAGTCAGAGTGAGAATGGAGGGAGCCGACTGACGATGGGAAACCTCCGGATAGCGTGTTTTCTGTCAGATAACTCACGTGATATACTTGATAAAAAGATAATTTATTTTTTTTCTTTTAGTATAGAAAAATAGTTTCAAAATTTGCCATTCATATATTCTTTTGTGTTGCTATTTTTATAAATAAATTATTAAAATTTATTCATATTTTTTATAATATTTTTTATATTTTTTAGATTTGAAAAAAATGGATGAACGACGGAGACATTAGAAATGAGAATGTGATATTTTAAAATTAAAATTAAATATTTATGAAAAAAATAATTTAATCATCTTCTGAGTGGATAAGATTTTTTTTTATTTCATGTAAATATTATTTATAAAAATAATTTATATATTTTAAAAAATATAAGAATATGAATAGATTGATCCATAGAAAAGTTGTTCAACTTTTTTATAATATTTATCTATCAAAGAATGAGTTGGTACAATGCACACACGAACAATTATGCCGTCTTTTTAAGGGATGATCCTTGCCTTTGTTGACCGTTCTTGTTCTTGGTTGTGAACTCCACACCTTGGTGCTTGAACTCGAGCTTCGGAGGGCTGCAAGGGATGAAGAAGGTCACACGATTGTGCAAGGAGAGCAGGTCAATGGCGAGACCGCACGTCAAAAGGCCCCATGCAACCAAGAAGTTGATGGTGGCATGGTTGTCGGCGACTAGGTGATGCATCATCAACCCCACCATCAGGGAGCCACAAGTGAACCGTGTTAGCTAGATCCGGACCAGCTCTGCCACGCCGTGGAGGCTGGGGTGAAAGCTTAGTAATTAATGCCGCCGAGGGCTTGAAGGGAATGGCCTTGTCCAGGTGGATGTCTGCCAACGCCTCGATGAAGTGCACACCTTTATCATTAAGGAAGATATTAATGAGGTTGCCTTCAGGGTCTTTGCCAAGCCTTTCGCCCTACTCCTGATACTCGAAGAGCACCCTGGGAGCCCCTTCTCCACCGTAAAGTTAGAAGGGGTCGGTGGTCGAAAGGCATAGATGACGGCAATGTAGGTGTTGTAGTGACCTTGTCGAAGATGCTCAAGAGGAGGGTGCCTTTGGTCGGAGGGCTTGACGAGCCTAGAGCTCTCCACTCTCACCTTCATGGCTTTGGGATCGTTTGGCATGGCTTTATCAATCAAAAACACCTTCCAGCTCAAATCTCACGAGAAGAGGGGGAAAAAAAAATGTCTCTATGGATTTTTTTCTTCCTATATGGCTAAAAGGCTGCATTTGGGCTGGGATTTGGATAGGCCCTTAACAGATGTGAGCTAAATGAGCCAATAGATCCGATGCCTGGAGGATTTTTAACTCAATCATGCAGAAATATTCAAGTGGACCCTTATTAATTAGCAGGATTCCATGCTTATTAGCTGTTAGAACCCTTTGTTGTACTCCTACATGGGTAATCATGATAAATTATGATATTATCTATGTAAGGATGCAGTCACATTTTAAGTGGACCTTTTCCGGTCGCATGGCGTTTGCGCGAAGATCAGTTACATTTTTTTTAAAAAAAAAAATAGTGTTGGAGAATACCGACCGACCCCGCTCATGCCGATTTATAATCGGACATACACGGCCGACCGACCGACCGATTGATCGACCGACCGATTGTCGGGTGCCGTTACCGACCGATCGATGGCTGTCGACCGACCGAGGATATGTCAGTCGGGCAGATCTTTTCCGCCCTCCCGACCGACTGCACCAGGGGGTCCGATGCCCAACTCCCGCGACGTACCCGACTGACCGTCGGAGGGGTCCGAATCTCCACCCGACGCCTCTCAGCTGGCCACCGACCCAAGGTCGGTAGACTCCTCCAATCGCCGTACTACTGCCAGAGACTGTCGGTCCTGACAACAGCATGCGGCACTGCCGCCTAGGGGCATTATCCCACCTAGGGTATGGGTCAACCCTAGTGATTTGACAGCCTCACGACGATTTGACACATTTATGGCGACTCTGACAATCTCCAGTGAATTGACAATTCTTCAATTGTCTGCGCCATTAATGACGGTGCCATACCACGCTCCACTATATACATCGGGGAAGGCAACAGTGCTAGGGGTCTTTTCGAAAACTCTCAGGCTTGCTCCCTCTCTCTCTCTCTTTCCCTCTCTCGTTGAGCTCCTTGTTTTCTTCTCACTGTTGCCTAGTCTCCTCTCTGACTTGACCGTCGGAGGGTCCCCGCCGGAGCCACCTCCGATCAGTGCGGACTTTCTTTTGCAGACGCTCGTTCCTGGCGATCAGGCGATGAGGGGATTGGCCGCAACAGATTGGCACGCCAGGAAGGGGCGAAGCAACGCTCATAGTGACAAGTTAGTGCTTCATCGACAGCATAGGGGATCGTAACCCCCACGGAACCCTAGATGACAAAGACAAGAGCTCAGTGATCGAGGGTCATTGGATCAGCGAGGCGCTCTTCCCGTCGGGAAGAGGTCTCTCCTCCACCCTCCGCGGTGGAACCCAGCTCTCCACACCCCGTGGTGACCACGGAGGCGCAAATCACGACGATCGTGCGGCGGATGACCGTGCTGACGGACGCGGTCAAAAGCCTCCAGCAACAGCCGATCCAGCTGCCGCCATCACCGACCGGACAACCGGCGGCACGTCCGATGCCCTCCAGGAGCAGCCGTCGACGCCCGCGTCGATCTCCGTCGCCTCCGCGGGAGCACCTGCCACAGCACTCCTACAGAGAGGAGGAGGAGGGGCCGCGGCGCGACGCCCACTGGTCCCACGAACGCCGTCCGCCTCTCTTTCGGACTCTTCTGGAGACTCTGCTCCTGGGGTCTCCCAGCACCGACGGACAGACGACTACGAACGCAGGTTCGAGAAAATCGACCGTCGGCTCGCACAGCTACAGGTGGACGGGCGGAAGTCTTCAAATGACGTCGACTTCCAGACCATCCAACCTCTCTCTCGACTCATCCTCGACGAACCGATCCCCAGTCGGTTCAAGATGCCGCATGTGGAGCCTTACGACGGCTCCACCGACCCAATCAACCACCTGGAGAGCTACAAAGCTCTCATGACGATTCAAGGGGCAACCGACGCTCTCTTTTGCATCGATCTTCGATCGGGAAGTATCCACTCCTTCGGACAGCTCGAGCACTCTTTCGTGGCTCACTTCAGCACCAGTCGGAAGCCGCCGCGAACGTCGGACAGCCTTTTCTCCCTCAAACAGGGAGAAAACGAGATGCTCCGATACTTCGTGATGTGGTTCAACGCGGCCATGCTTGAGGTCCGGGATCTCAACGAAGACATGGCTATCTCAGCTATGAAACGGGGGCTGAGGGCGTCCTGGTTCACTTACTCCCTGGACAAGACCCTCTCCCAGATGTATGCCGAACTATTGGAGCGCGCGTACAAGTACATGCGCACAGACGAAGAAGCCTCCGACTGACGCTTGACCGAGTTCAAGGGCCCGAAGGAAAAGCGAAAAAAGGGTCGGGACCCCGCCGAACCTAGCAGGCCCCCGACCGACGGTCGGATCTCACCCCCGCGATGAAATCAGAAGTCGCCCCGACGGCAGACTCCAAGGCCGACACGCCCCAGGTATGACTCCTACACTCCTCTCTCTGCTCCCCGTGCGCAGATTCTGATGGAGATCGAGGGGGAAGAGTACCTGCGACAGCCTTCGCCTCTGAAGGCAAAAGGCCTCGACCGACAGAAGTACCGTCGATTCCACTGGGGCCACGGCCACAATACCGAGCAATGCATCCAGCTTAAGGATGAGATCGAAGCTCTCATCTGCCGAGGGTATCTCGATAAATTTCGAAGGAACCCGCCGACTCAACCAGTCGCCGATCGACGACCCCAGTCGACTGAAGAAGCGACGACTAATCTGCCAACGACCGGGGTCATCAATATGATTTCCAAACGACTTAGCCCGGGGACGTCTGTTGGAGGGGAGCCGACGAAGAGGCTGCGCCCGGATGACGTAATTACCTTTACGGAAGAAGATGTTCGGGGCATCCAAACTTCCCACGACGACGCTGTTGTTGTCTCGACGACAATAGCGAACTATGATGTAAAATTTTTTTTTGTAGATAATGGAAGTTCAACGAACATTTTGTTTTACTCGACCTTCTTCCGAATGCGACTATCAACCGACAGACTCAAGAGGATCCCTACGCCCTTGATAGGCTTCGCCGGAGATGCTGTCGTGACGGAAGGAGAAGTTACCCTGTCCATGACGGTCGGTACCGAACCACGACAAAGCACGGTCCATTTGACTTTCACGGTCGTCCAGGTGCCTTCGGCCTACAACGCCATACTTGAAAGACCCGGACTAAACGCCCTCAAGGCGATTGTCTCGATGTACCATCTCTTGATCCAGTTTCTGATCAAAAATAGAGTCGGGGAGATGCGTGGAGACCAACAACTCGCTCGCCGATGCTTCCAGATCTCCGCTCAAAGCAACAAGTTGAAGGGCTCCCTGACGATCGACAAATTAGACCAACGGAAGGAGGGAGAACGGGGCTCACCGGCCGAACAGCTCGTGTCAATCCCGATAGCGGAGAGCCCCGACCGAAAGGTGTGGGTCGGGTCTCAACTACCCGACCTCGAACGACAACGATTGGCGGAGCTGCTGAAGGCCAATGCCGACATATTTGCTTGGTCGGCAGCAGATATGTCGAGCATCCCCCCGAAGACAATAACGCACCGACTCAACATCAATCCGACGGTGAGGCTGGTGAGGTAGAAGAAAAGGTCTTTTGCTCCTGAAAGACAGAAGGCCATCGACGAAGAAGTGGACAAGCTGCTCGAGACGGGCTTCATCAGAGAAGCCACATATCCCGATTGGCTCGCCAATGTTGTCATGGTCAAGAAAGCCAACGAAAAGTGGAGGATTTGTATCGACTACACCGACTTGAATCGGGCCTGTCCGAAGGACAGCTTTTCACTTCCAAAGATCGACCAGCTGGTGGACGCGACGTCTGGTTATCGACTGCTCAGCTTCATGGACGCTTTTATCGGGTACAATCAGATCTGGATGGTGCCCGAAGATGAGGAGTAACTGCCTTCGTGACTCCCAAGGGCCTCTACTGCTACCGAGTAATATCCTTCGGGCTGAAGAACGTTGGTGCCACCTACCAATGACTTGTCAACAGGGTCTTTAAAGATCAGATTGGGTGCAACATGAAAGTATATATCGACGACATGCTGGTAAAAAGTGCGCAAATTTCAGATCATGTCTGGGATCTCGAAGAAACCTTTCGCACTCTACGACAACATCGGATGAAGCTGAACCCGACTAAGTGTGCCTTCGGAGTAACCTCGGAGAAGTTTCTCGGGTTCATCGTCTCGCAACGGAGAATCGAGGCCAACCCTGAGAAAATCAAGGCCATCATCGACGTGCGCCACCCGAACACCAAGAAGGAAGTCCAGCAGTTGAATGGAAAAATCATCGCTCTCAGCCGGTTCATCTCTCGATCGGCTGAAAGGTGCCTCCCGTTCTTCAAAACTCTGAGGCAGGCGAAGGGCTTCTCTTGGTCGGATGAGTGCCAACGGGCCTTCGAGGATCTAAAGAGGTACTTGGCTTCCCCGCCGTTGCTTGTGAAGCCGGAGGTCGGGGAGACATTGTATCTCTATTTGGCCACCTCCCCCGACGCGGTCAGTTCGGTGCTCGTCAGAGAAAACGAGAGCCAGACCCATCAACCTATCTACTATACCAGCAAAGTGCTCTGCGGTGCTGAAGCCCGATATTCGGAGATGGAAAAGATAATTTTTGCCCTGACCGTCTTCGCACAGCGACTCCGCCCATACTTCCAGGCGCACGCCATTGTGGTTCTCACCAACCAGCCCCTGAGGGCGATACTGCGTCGACCTGATACATCGGGACGACTAGCAAAGTGGACGATAAAGCTCAGCGAGTTCGACATACAGTACCGACCGCGACCTGCCTTAAAGGCCCAGATCCTGGCCGACTTCATCGCAGAATGCCCGACGACCGACCAAGGGTCGGAAGACGTGGACCCCGGGCGAGATGCGGCCTCCAAGCCTGACCCGTTCTCCACCTGGGTACTGCACATCGACGGAGCTTCAAACGCTCAAGGGAGCGGGGCTGGGTTCCTGCTCACCAACTCGGATGGGGTAGTCATCGAGTACGCCCTCCGATTCGACTTCAAAGCCTCCAATAACCAAGCCGAGTATGAAGCACTCCTCGCCGGCTTGAGGATAGCAAGGGAACTTGGGATCGACAGCCTCAGGGCATTCTCCGATTCTCAGCTGATCGTGGGGCAGGTCAAAGGTGAATTCAAGGTGCGAGATCCAGCCATGGCAAAATATCTCCAGAAAGTGAAGGATCTCGTGACGCGCCTCGGGTATTTTGAAATCTCCCACATCCCTAGGTCGGAGAATGCCCGGGCCGACGCACTCTCCAGGATGGCGACCTCGACTTTCGACTCTTTGGGCCGGACGTTCGTGGAGAATCTCGAGCAGCCGAGTATCGACAAGGTCGAGGAGGTGCTACAACTGACGGTCGAACCAAGCTGGATGGATCCGATTGTTCAGTACCTGACAGACGGGATCAGCCCTGAAGACCCCGCGGAGGTCAGGCGGCTCCGATGGTCGGCCTCCCAATATGTGATCATGGATGGCCGACTCTACAAAAGGTCGTTCTCCTTCCCTTGCTCAGGTGCTTGAGACCGACCGACGCAGATTACGCACTCAGAGAAGTGCACGAAGGAATCTGCGGGAGTCACTTGGGGGGCAAATCCTTAGCCTATAAGGTCCTGCGGCAGGGTTACTACTGGCCCACCATGAGAAAGGACGCGGCTGAGTTGGTCCGGAAGTGCGAACCATGCCAGAAGTATGCCAACGTACAACACCGACCGGCCAGCCAAATCACTCCTATTGCCGCCTCATGGCCCTTTGCTTAATGGGGGGTCGACATCCTTGGTCCTTTCCTTCCGGCATCGGGCCAGAGGAAGTTCATAGTCGTCGCCATCGACTACTTAACCAAGTGGGTGGAGGCCGAGCCCCTGGCGCAGATTACCGAATGGAAGATGGAGGACTTCGTCCAAAAGTTCATTATCTTCAGGTTCGGATTGCCACATACCATTATCACCGACAACGGGCGACAGTTCGACAACCAGGACTTCAGAGATTTCTGCGTGAGGTTTCACATCACGCACCGACTGACTTCAGTCGGACACCCACAGTCCAATGGCGAAGTCGAGGTGACCAACCAGACCATATTACACGGGCTTAAAACCCGACTGAATGAAGCCAAAGACCTCTGGATCAACGAGCTGAGCTCCGTTCTGTGGGCTTACCGAACGACCTCCCGCATCCCGATCGGGGAGTCACCTTTCAGTTTGGCCTATGGGACGGAGGCGATGATACCACTCGAGATTGGACTGCCATCTATCAGGGTCGAGCAGTATCAAGAGCCGAACAACTCTGATTGCTGGAGAGCCGACCTAGACCTCCTTCCCAAACTACGGAACGAGGCTCAACTTCGTATGGCTTCATACCGACAGAGAGTGGCCCGATATTACAACGCCAAGGTCAAGCCAAAGCTTTTCAGGCCTGGGGACCTAGTCTTAAGAAAGGCAGAAGTCTCGAAGCCCCTAGACTAAGGGAAGCTAGCTCCGAATTGGGAAGGGCCCTACATGGTAGCGGACACCTACGGACCAAGGGCTTACCGACTGGAAACTCTGGAAGGAAAATCGATTTCCCGGACCTGGAACGCTGACAACCTGAAGTTGAATCATCAATGAACTTTGTACCTGTTCATTCGGAATGCAAATCCAGTTTCAAATTTTGAAGTTTTCACTCTTCGACTGACGATCGGCGCTCGCCAAGAAGGCCGAGTGCCGACGTCCCGACTCGAACTTAATGTCTACATGGAACCGACGGCCCGATCGCCGACGATGCATCGGACGCTCTCAAGGGCCGAACCGTCCATGACAACGGAAGTTAACACTCCTTCTACGGTCGAACTTTCGGGCCAAACGATCGGCTAACTTGCCGAATGAGCCCCGACCAAAGAAAGGCTTCACGCCTGCGCGACCGCCATCGTGACTCACCGATCGAGCTACGGTCGGTCGAAGGAATTCGGCTTACCACCGTCTATCACACGAAGCGACCACTGTCGCGTTCATGACTCACCGACCGAGCTACAGCCGGCCGGGAGATATTTGACTTACCACCGTATATCATGCGGCGCAGTGTAAGTACCCGACACAAGGGTATCGGGATTCGACTTATCATCGTCTCCCCGACTAAACACGCCGGACGACATCTGACTGAATGCGTTGAAAGAGATCCGACTGCCAAGTCTTATCCGACGGTCGGTCGGCTTTCGACTCAACGAGCGCGCCCGACTCACAGCCGGGCGAAGGACGCCCGACTCACAACCGGGCGAAGGATGCCCGACTTAGGCCCTCGACCATCGAAAGGCCGATCCAAGGTCGGAACTTGTTCTACCTTCGTGGCAGCAAGAATTACCGAACGTCCTAACTGATCTATATGAGTTTGCGACTTACGTGTTCAAATGCATTCCACAACACATGAAAAAAGAAAGACGTGCGGAAGAAAAAAGTTTAAGTCCAAAACTTTGACTTTGATTTCATTAAAGATCAAGACAAGTTTACAAACTGGGCTGAAACCCGACTACAAGTATAACAGGCCGAAGCAAAAACAAAAATAAAAAATCGACTAATCCTTAGAGTCGGCCTCCTCCACTAGATGACGGCCGGGGACGGTCAGCGAACCTGCTCTGGCTTCGACAGTCGGGGCCGCTTGATCTTCGGTGGCTTGCTCTGCATCTTCTTCGGCTTCCACCCTGGTGGTGAGGCCTTTCGATGCTGGGTCGGCCGTCTCCTCTGCAGCTGGGGCCTCCGACTCTGGCAGAACAATGCTGCTGAGATCAAGCTCTGGGTACAGGCTTCGAACGACTTTTCGAGCATCCTCGTACCCGATCCGGTACGAAAGGAAGCCGCTCTCTAGAAGCTCTTCTCGGTACTCTTCCGAGTCACGGAAGTCTTCGACGACCCGACCCATGGCCTCCTTCGCCGACTCCGCTTCTGCCCTCGCGATGTCCGCGTCGGCCTGGGCAACGGACAGACCTTCCTTGGCCTTAGCAAGATTTTCGAGGCTTACTCGGAGCTGCTCGTGGTCGGCCTCCAGCTCCTTGGCGAAGCTGTCCCGCTCGTGCCGAAGCTGACGGACAGTCCGGGACTTCTTCTTCGCATCGTCCCGGGTCGACTGCAGTTCCGACTCCGATGTCGCCAAGGCGCCCTTGAGTCGGGAGACCTCCTCCGTGAGTCGGGAGACCTCCCCCTCAAGTCGGCCCTCCCGTTCGACTGACCATTGCAGCTGGTCGACCAGGACGACTTTGTCGGCTTCAACGGCCGCGACCTTGTCTCTCCAAGCCGCGCGTATGTCGCCGAACTTTCGGTATCCGGCCTCTAGCTCGGATATGTTGTAGACCAGCTGCAGAAAGCAAAATCGACCGTCAAGAGATCGGACTCACAGAAATAATATTGAAAACGAAGGAGAGAAGAATTTACCCGAATCATCATCGGGTAGAACGAAGACAGCATGTCGGAGACACGCTGGTTCTTCATCGCCTCGATGTCAGTGGGAAGAAGGAGTGCCTGGCACAGCCTCCTGGCCAAGTCATGGTTGGCCAGGCCTGATGCACTTTCGGGGAGTGGGAAGTCGGTCGATCCTCCACCGCCGACCGACCATCCTTCATCGCCCGACGCCATAGGGGCCTTCCCTCGGTCGGACGCCCAAGCCCTGACGTCGGAGGTGGATGGCAAACTTGAGCCCGACCGAGTCTCGACCGACGGTGCGGCAGCAGCGGGTGCAGGTCGCTCGGGCTCGTGCGCCTCCTCCCGATCCTCCTCTGTCGGCTGAGCGGCCAGTGCGCCATCGACCGACTCATCGACCGCCCTTCTTTCGGGCGAGAAGGCACCCTCGCCCGACGGTCCCTCGGACGGGACTTCGACGAGCATTGTTGGCGCCGACAGTGCGATGACGGGCTCCGCCCCCGACCCAGTCGCTCTGCTCGGTGGAGCTACGTGGGGCCTCTTGGGAGGCCGCGACGGCCCGACCCCTTGCGCCGGCCTCTTTCGAACGGCGTACTGACATACGTCGGCTGCCGTCAGTCTTGATCTCGATGGCATATCTGCAAACAACGACAGACGGTCAGCACCATAAAGAAAAAACAAAAAAAAGAAAAAGGGGAAGAAAAATGAAAGACCGATCTAAGCGAGGGATCGGGCTGAGGCCGGCATCGTACAGGGCCTGCTCGGTGACGAGCTCCCTCTGCTTCGGCACCGAGATGTCCTTCAGCCGGTGGAAGTCTTTCCGGTCCTCAGCTTCCACCAGACTGTTCTCGTTCGGCTCGGTTCGGGGATTCCCCCAACGGACAGGGAACCCCCAAGGAGTGGAAGAGGATGCGAAGAAGAACTGGTTCTTCCATCCGTGAATAGACGACGGAAGATCAGTAATGAAAGAGAGCCCCTTCTGAGGATTGAAGTACCACCACCCTCGGACTTTAGGGTGGGGTCGGAGGACGAAGAAAGCTCGGAAGAGGGATATCCGAGGATCAGTCGGCAAAAGCCAACACAGAAGAGCAAAACTGACTATTAGCCGAACTGAGTTCGGCACGAGTTGCGCCGGGCACAGCCCGTAATAGTCTAGCACATTTCGGACGAACTCCGGGACCGGGAAGCGAAGGTCGGCCCGAAGGTCCTCCACGTAGAAGGCCACCTGGCTCTCAGGCGGGCTGTTAACCCGACCATTGGCACCAGGGGTGAATAGCCGAAACTGCTCCGGGATGCAATATTGCTCCCGGAGCCGATCGACGTTCGGCCCCGATAGTGAAGAAATCTCCACCTCCGGGGTCGATCGAGGGTCGTCAGTCGGCTCTCCCGACCGACTGCCTCGTGGAGATGTTCTAGCCATGGACTGGAACAAAAGATAAGAAAATGAAGAAGAAGGCAGGGAGGGAGACGGTGAAGATGGAGAAGGCCCTTAGAAGAAAATCTGAAAGGAAGGAAGACGGAGTACCTGAAACTACGTGCGCAGAGTTTCGACAGCAAAGTGAGGGGGTAAAAACTGAATATGGGCGACCCTGTATATATAGTACCTCCCGACGGTCGAGATGAAGGCACGATCAACGAGGAGTCCCCAGATCTCGCCACGTGGCATCGTCCGGGCCGTTCGTCGGCCCGACGGTTCGACGCACCCATCCTCAAATCGAGCCACGTCACCTCAATCCGCTCCAACGGACCCGTCCCAATGGCCACGTGCCACGTGGCACAGAGGCCGTGACGTTTCATATCCCCGAAGGGACAGCGGGAACGACGGTTTCCCTTTCCGATGGGACGAGACGTCTGACACCGACAGAACGTCCGACACCGATGGGACACCTGGCGCCGACAGGACATCTGACACCGACGAGACGTCTGACACCGATTGGACATCTGACGCCAGTGAATCACCCGGCATTCATGAGATGCCTGACATCATATCAACCTGCGGTACGGTCGGAACTTGATACACAGAGGATCCACTCCTTTTCGCCCGACGCTACTGCCCAAACGAAGACATCGACCAGCGCGCCGTCCGACTCAGGAGTGAAGGTGGGCAACTGTTGGGGAATACCGACCGACCCCGCTCATGCCGACTTATAATCGGGCATACACGACCGACCGACCGACCGACCGACCGATCGACCGATCGATCATCGGGTGCCGTTACCGACCGATCGACGGCTGTCGACCGACCGAGGATATGTTGGTCGGGCAGATCCTTTCCATCCTCCCGACCGACTGCACCAGGGGATCCGATGCCCGACTCCCGTGACGTGCCCGACTGACCGTCGGAGGGGTCCGAATCTCCACCCGACGCCTCTCAGCTGGCCACCGATCCAAGGTCGGTCGACTCCTCCAATCACCATACTACTGCCAGAGACTGTCGGTCCTGACAACAGCATGCGGCACTGCCGCCTAGGGGCATTATCCCACCTAGGGTATGGATCAACCCTAGTGATTTGATAGCCCCACGATGATTTGACACATTTACGGTGACTCTGACAATCTCTAGTGAATTGATAATTCTTCAATTGTCCGCGCCATTAATGACGGCGCCATACCACGCTCCACTATATATATCGGGGAAGGCAACAGTGCTAGGGGTCTTTCCGAAAACTCTCAGGCTTGCTCCCTCTCTCTCTCTTTTCCTCTCTCGTTGAGCTCCTTGTTTTCTTCTCACTGTTGCCTAGTCTCCTCTCTGACTTGACCGTCGGAGGGTTCCCGCCGGAGCCGCCTCCGGTCAGTGCGGATTTCTTTTGCAGGCGCTCGTTTCCGACGACCAGGCGATGAGGGGATTGGCCACAACAAATAGTGCAGCTGTTGATTTCTGGTCAACAACAGTCTAATATTTACCCATCTATTTATATTTCAAGTTGGTGATTAAAAATGCAAAAGTTACAAATTTCACATAATCCACCCAAGGAAAATTTCTATTCTTCACTATAATAGAATAACAAACCGTGGCCGCACTTGGGCCAAGCCAAACCACAATTGCAACTGGGCCAGTCCAATTATCTCAACAGACAACACAGCCAGGCCCATTTATGCACCAGGAACCAACGTATTTTGAACCGTCGATTTAAAGCCAAGCTTGCCGACATTATCACGACTCATAAGGCGAGGGAAACAAAGGAATCGATCCTTCTGTTCTCAACCGCTTGCCCCTCTTTTCCTCACCATGGAGCTCTCCCTTCTTCCCTTCGGTCGGCAACAGCGGCTTCTAAGCTCTCATCTCAACGCTCTCCACCACCCAAGCCTCTCCCCATCCTCTGGTACCCTTCTGGTCCCCGTCTTTCCCTTCTCTCTGTGGCTTTGTCTAGTCTTGTTACGTGATTCTGGATTCCTTCCATCCAAAAACGCAGCAAGAAGGCTCCTCAAGAAGAGCAAGTTGGTGTCTTTGCCATGTCGCTGTTCCAAGGACCCATCTGCAAGCCTCGCGGATTTGAGTTCGGTCTTTTCTGAGGTTCTTCCTGCAGACGGAAGGAGATGGTTCTTGGGTTTTCTCCTAGCTTCAGGTATATTCTTGGATCCCCTCTTTGATGTGTTTTTTGTTTATTTCTTTTTAACACAGGATTAATTTTTTAGCCTTTTCTTTCAAGATCGCACTGATTATTGAATTCCTGAAACACCCTGGGAAACAGAAAGAAAAAGAATGGCGCCCAAGATTTCACTTTGACAATGCCTTGCTAAAGAATTTGTGATTACTTTTTCATAAATTTTTATTAAAAATTGGTTCTTGGAACATACCTGAAAAAGGAATGTTGACAAGACTGCTGTTCGATAATGCCTTACTTTAGTTTCTGTTTGTTGTTTTCTTTTTATTTTTTGTAATATTAAAAATTGGTAGACGTAATAAGCTGTCAATGTAAGATATGATAGCTTTCCAAGATTGCTTATCGACGATGCTTGGTTTTAATTTCTGTTTGATTTTTTGTAGTTTGATAGGAAATTGGCGGATTTGATTTATTTCCCCCTTCATATAACTTTTGGGTTCATCCCAAAAGAATGTGATATTAGATCGTCATTTAACTTATGCCCTATTTTTGGGTAGTAACGTTCTTGCATGTTCTTCTTTTCTCCAGTCTGATATTTTTCTTACTAGGCATTGTCTTTTATTGAACAGAGATAATAATAGAATTACAAGAACGATAGCTTTTTCAGATCACAACGTTTACTTCTGCTTTACTCAAGATTTAGATTTTTTTTTTTTTTCCTTTTCACATTTCTGAGGTGTCCTAATTTGTAACAATTAGATGAAATGCGATACTGCACAAGGTAGTCTATCTGGTTGCTTTGTTCTTTTAGTTACATGTTTGGCGGACTTCTGCATGCTTGGGAAGATGAAAGGCAGCAGGTTTGGGGTTTTGAACATGATAGCATGGAAACTCTGTCGTTGAAATAAAGGAGGAATGATTTTATTTCATTTTAGGATGCGGTAAGCTAGGAAATTAGAGCTTGAGTAATTATTGTTTGAAATATTTACAAGAAAGGAAGAAATCGGCATGATCTGTATTTGTTTGCAAGTGATTTTCGAGCTAACATAGCATTGGTTTTCATATGAATTCAGCTGCTGGGCTCCATGTTTGTGACAAATCTGATGCCGTTTCCACCAGTCGGAGAGCTGTAAGAAAGTTGTAAATCCATAAACTGTATTGACTCGTGAAACAACAAAAACTTCTCTGGATAAGATCATTATTTCTCTTGTTTTTGTCTTTTTGCAGCTTAGAGCAGCAAAGATACCTGAGAGTGATTTCACTACTCTTCCAAATGGTCTGAAGTTAGTAATTCTCTTTTAATTACTGATATTGATGCAGTAGTCCTTTCGTATTCATTTTATTTCACATTATTTTCCACAATAGTGATCTCCTATATTCAAGTTAGTGTATCCAAGCACTATCTGAATTCATGGATTCTTACTTTTGGGTCACACTTGTTTAGCTATATTTATATGTTCGCTAGGTATACTTTTCTGATATCGGTTACCTCATGGGTAAAATAAGTGGAAACAATGCTGCTGGGTACTAGAACTTGTATGTGCTGTGAAGTTAACATATTTGTAGATACCACACAGAATTCCTAATTGTCATTATGAATTTTGTAAGAATATTAGTTATTTCTGTTTGTGTTTTCCATTTTCAAGTTTACAGTATTAGTTAGGTATTGTTGCTTTGCAGAATTCTCTCTTTCTCATTATTTTATCACTTTTAACTAGGTACTATGATTTAAAGGTTGGAGGTGGGCCTAAAGCTGTGAAAGGATCACGTGTTGCGGTATGATTGTTGCTGTAAGCAAACATTATTATCTTATCACTTGCAGGACTGAATGTCGATGTTGTACAATAATTCCTACCATGCAAGTACATGTATGTGACACCATAATTGCACACCTACAAGCATGCATTTGTATGTTGAGCATGTGCTTGAATGCATGCCTACGTACATCATGCATGCATGCATGCATGTGTGTTCTAGCTGCATAAGGCTTCACTGAAGTATCTATGTGCAGCTGTGCATGGTAAAGTCTTTAATACACCAACAGATCTAAAGGTGGTCTATGGTCCAATTGTATGTTTTATCTTCATATTGTCAGTTTCCTTGAAACAACAATTGCAAGGACTCACTTTGATCAGCTAGTCCAATCAATGAATGCAGACAGTGGGCAATGTTAAGCTTGATGTGGTATGTGATACTAGGTTGGTGTGTTGAACTTGTACTATACTGTCATATCATTTAATGTGCATCACTGATAAATTTTTTAATATATATCTTTTGATTTCGTCAAACTTGCCTGGTTGATTTATCTTTTCTTGGTCAGGATAGCTTTTTCTTTTTCTTTTTTCCTTAACTGAGAAATGACAATTTAAATTGGGAATAAATGAATAACTATCTATTTCAAGAATTCTGCCAAAATTATCATCATCTTTATAAAAATGAAGCAGATTCATGCCATGTTCTTATTAGTGAAATTCTAAAATGCATTCCCCTTAATTGATCTAATAATTTTGTCCAAGTACCAGTTTGGAAATGGAGTGGAACTTGTTATGATCTTTTTGGTCATTCCGATATTTTTTTTTAGTTTTTGTAACCATTCTAATTTTGAATTATGTATCATTGACTTAATCCAAAATATAACTCATATTTCAGAAGTCCAAAATTATTCCATATATTTCCTTCAACCTTTGCTTCCTATGTACCTGTCCCTTTCCTCAAAAATGATGGATATGCTGGTCATCATTCTTGTTGTAGGTACATTATGTTGCCAAGTGGAAGGGTGTAACTTTTATGACTAGTAGGCAAGGGCTTGGTGTTGGTGGTGGAACGGTATGGTAGATTATGTGCATCTCTATCAACTATAGTTTTTTCTTCCTAAAGAAAAGGATATCTTAGTGATTGTTATAAGTTTTGTATACCTAGAAGAAATCATTATGTCAACATGATAACAATGATCCACTTTTCATACTTTTTTATTTTTATCCAGCATGATATCTTGCTCTTTTTATATAATAGTTTCTTTTGCAGTTGACTTCAGATGTAATTCATGGTTTAACATGAATTCTGAAGAATGTAATGCTTCAGTAAATTTTTGTAGCCCTAGCACTACATCTTTCTCATTACTAAAGCTAACTCTGTGCAGCCCTATGGTTTTGATGTTGGCCAATCTGAGAAAGGAAGTGTCTTGAAAGGATTAGATTTGGGGGTTCAAGGAATGCGAGTTGGGGGCCAGGTCTGACTGATTTTCACTTTATATACTTCCAACTATTTTGTGTGTATGTTCATATATTGGTTTCTACCTAGGATAAAGTATGTTAAGAGGCTCTTCAAAGGTCACAATGAGAATGTAGATAATAGTCAACTCTATCTTCAACATAGGATTTCTGTCTTCAAACTCATGATGTGGATAATTGAGGCAGTTTGCTTTGCATTTGCATCATTTTCAACTGAATAATATGCTGGATTTCTAGATGACATGCAAGTATACCTTTTGTATCCTAGAAGGATATTCTGTGGAAAGACATTTGATTCCTAGTTGCATAAGAATCTCACTTGTTGTTGTCTGAAGCCATTTCCATCATATATGGATGGATCCATTAAGTTTAGCAGAATGTATGATGGATTTTGAGCAATAGTTCTAAACAGAAGAAATTTTAGACCAGTCAAATCTAGATAGGTTCTGGCTCCATCTTATTTGTCATGACAACATCCATTATACAAGATATTTATCCTCACACTCTGCCTTTCCCTTAATTGATAAAGCTTAAATCTTGATGCCACTATGTGAGAAAACTTATAATTCAAGCACTATACTCCTAATTAATATACATATTTTGTGGTATCTCAATTATCTTGTAGGAGGCATAGCGCTCCCTTGTTGAGGTTCATTGGTATTTCCAACTATGTTGATAGAATTGGAGTCTGAAGATCTGCCTTAAGCACCCAATTTTCTTTCTTCATCAATAATTTAATAATCATTTAGCTACTAAGGTTGGTAATGGAGAGGTAAACAGTTGATTGGTAGGATTTGGTCAGCTGGCTTATGATCACCATCAAATCACTCAATATTTTGATATTGTTGCTGAGGCCATTGATCCTTGAATTCCATTTTGACTTTCATTCTGGGCTGAATTTATGATCATTGCTTTGCATAATTTTGTACTGTAGATGACGTGTGTGGGTGTGGACATGCACGTTTGGACTAAAGTGACGTAAAAATAAGAATTTTCTATTGTTTACTAGATGATCAAATCCTTTTCTGGGGACTGGAGCTGATGCATATTGAATCTAATGTTCATAATTGTGCATTAGATTCTGAGACGGTTAAACATAGAGTGAAGAGAGAAGCAACAAGGTGATGTCAGATACACCATAAGAAATAGTCAACCATATAAATACTTCAACTTATTTGGGAACCAAAATTTAATGCTGTAATGAAGAGGGTTAAAACCAAAGTGTTTCACTCAGTTAATTCTGCAGTCTTTAAGTGCATAATATTGTTTAATCAATGTAAATGTAGCCATCTTCAAACATTCTCTCTTCGTTTCTTTTACTTTGTACACTGATTTATGGGCATGTGATTTTCAGAGATTGCTGATTGTTCCGCCTGATTTAGCTTATGGAAGTAAAGGAGTTCAAGAAATTCCACCAAATGCAACAATTGAGGCAAGCAATATTGTCTGTTCAATGTCAAAGTGGTTTAGATTCATACCATTTATCACATATGAGTGACACACCCAAATCTTGAGCTCACCTAAATGTGATATTGGCCTTGGAATCTAAGTGAAGAAATCTTGGCCATCTAAAGTACCCTCAAAAAGGCTCCTAATATGACAAATTCAAAAAAAATGTGAAGAAAATTGCCAGTAAGTTTTTTTTTGGCCACTTTTTAACTCAGAAAACCACTATTTTAACAAGTGGTTTATGTGGTTGCAAATGCAGAGGCAGTCCCTGAATCGCAGTGTATAAGTCATATGCATCCCTCTATGCATTGGACTGCATAAGCGGGGCACATACTCTTGGTGGCTGCACATATGCCCACATACTGCATGCGAGGCTGCATTGGCATCTGCATATTGCATACGCTTCTACATACCTTAAGTATTATATGTAATGTCCTTTTCATTTTTCAGGAATGTACTTCAAAGTTTAAACTTTGTTCTAAATCCACAATTTGTCACTTTTGTTTATGAAATATGTACCTCAAAGTTTAAACTGTGTTATAGACTTCTAACCATACTTTGTTCCAACTTATAGTTTACTCTGTTTTGCAAGTTTCAGCATGGTCTATACTTCCCAGGATGCATTGTTATTTTATTAGATTAACATGTTGTGTTATGTTCCAACTTAGAATATACACTCAAAAATCTCAAACCAGTCTGAATATGTGTAATTAATTCTTATTATCTTTTTTTGAAGTTTTCTGATAATTTCTAATTTTTTTTACTATGAATATATGTTTTTTATGCATTTTATTTATTTTTAAATAATTTAAAAAATCAAATCGCATATGCAGCTGTATATGTGCCCTTACCGTGTATACACTATGCAGTAACCTTACTGTGAACATACCGCTTCGGCATTTTAAAAACATTGAAGAAAACATGGGGACTTTCATTGAGAGCTATGACATATCAATTTCTGATATTGGGGACCTTTTTCTAACAAGTCCAAGATCACTGAAATCTGATATTTCTCAAAAATGTAATGCTTTTCCAAAAATCAAAAGAAAATCTTCACTAAATTATGTCTATAGCTTCTGGCCACGTTTTGACCTAGATACAATTGGAATTTCACCAAGGAACATGATTTATTAATTGCAGATATTGAAAGGACATTTTCAGCATTTCAGATAGTGACCACTGAATGGTTTAATGGTCAGTATATGGAAACATGAAATTACAAAATTTGGTCTTTTTTGTAATCAATGTACTACCAAGGAATCATCTACTAAATTTCAATTTCCATAGTTCATATATTGACCACGAAATAGTTTTGTGGTTAGTCTATGAGCAAAATGGTGGAAAACTTTCAGTTCCATCACTCATTTTATTAGTAAATGAAATAATAGACAAGGGGTCTCAGTCTAAGAGCCTGAGAGTAGGGTTAGAAGTCCACCTTCAAGGCAAAAACGACTCTGATCCCACTGCAGATCTTGATCAAAAGCAACACCACAACCCCAAAAAGAATTTAACTCACAAAGAAAGGACCAAGACATCACTTTAAACCAACTACTGACCAGACCAGTCCATGCCAAAAAGAAAGCAGTCCCTCAACGTGCTGGGGTACCCTGTTGGCATGCTGGGAGTGAGTGTCCTGGTGCATTCCCATAAACAACTTGGTCCATGCTTGAAGGAGTTTTGCTGGATGACCTCTCCATTCGTGCAGAACAAGAAAAATGTGATTCAGAACTTGAAGAGTTTTATGTCGCCTCCATGCAATCCAAGTAGGAACCCGCCTCAATCTCCAAACATTCCACAATGACTTCACCGATTGCAGTCTTCCTTTAACCTGAAATCTGTGTTTGGGGGTCATCCAGAGGGACTGCACAAAATTGCACCGAAGAAAAAAGTGCCGGACAGTCTCAGAGGCTTGTTGACAGAGCAAGCAATCTTGACCTCCAACCCACCCAAAAATGTTAATGGTTTTGTGCTCAGTATGTATAAACTCAAAATTTTAGCTATACCATAATTAACGAACTATAGAAGAACCTGCTATTAAATTTCATTTTCCCTGTTCCATATAATTGCGCTATTTAGAAATCAAAATTTGCTTTCAACAAAATTAGAGTGTAAAGATGAACATACCATTAAATTTCATTTCCCATATATAGTGATTCCTGCTTAATTTTATCAAAACACAAAATTTGGGATTTATTTTAGTCAATGAACAACAGAAAGCTATGTCATGAAATTTTATTTCTCATGGATAGTGATCCTGGAATGGATGTGGTCACTACATGGAAATAAGAAATTTTGGGTTTTATTATAGTCAATGAACTACAACCTCATGTAATTTTTTTTCCATGTTTCATAGACTGACCAAAAGAAAGTCATATATGGTTATCATATGGAAGCATGAAACTTGAGCCTTAATATAATCAATGGACTACAAAGGGATCAATTTCATTTCTCATGCTTTATATGGTGACCATAAAATGGTTTTGTGGTTACCACACGGAATAGGAAAGTTGGGCCTTATTGTAGTTGATGAATTATAGAGGAGCCTATCAGATCACAGTGGAGCCTATCAGACCATGATGATTTTCTGGTTTCTAGTGATCATAAGGAAATACAGAGTGTCAACCTAATCACTAAATTACAGAAGGATATATCATTAAATCTCATTCCCATATTTCACATGGTGACCTGGAATGGTTTTGTGGTCATCAAATGGGGGAAAAAAAGGGATATAATATGAATCAATGAACCGCAAAGTAACTTCTTGTTTTATTTCATTTCCATCTTTCATATGCCGGCATGAAAATATGGAAGCATCAATGATCTCATTTCCATTTTTCATATAATGATTCTACAATGATTGTACAGTCACTATACTAATGCATGAAATTTAAGCTTTATTATAATCAATAAACTACAAAGGGACTTGCCATCTAATTTCATTCGCCATGTTTCACATAGTGACCTAAAATGATTTCATGGTTGCTATAAGGGAACATGAAATTTTGGCCTTAATATAATATGAATAAACTACTTAGTGACATGTTATTTAATTTCATTTCTAACTAGAGAGTGATCACAAAATGATTCTATAGTCACCATATGGTGATATGAAGTTTGTGTCTTAATATAATTAATGAACCATAGAGGGATCTTTTGTTACATTTCCCTCACTATTTTTAATAAAGTGACCCCAAAATGGTTCTTGCTCTCTATATGGAAACACAAAAATTGAGCCTTATAATAATAAACGAACTACAGGGTATCCTGTCATTAATTTTAATTTCCTATGCTTAATATAATGATCATAAAAATGGTTCGATGGTCACTATATGTGTGCTTACTATGTGGGAACATGAATTTAGGTTTTAATTATTTATATTCATGAACCAGAGAGGGCCCTATCATTAAATATTATTTCTCATGTTACACTTGTTTCCCTAGAGTGAACCTCTAGCCATTATATGGGAAAAATGAAATCTAGGTACTCATGAAATTTTATGTTGTTGCTCATCCTATTTTTCTATTCTCTTCTATTTGATTCACTGGGACAATTGCATGCCCTTTCATCTGATTCTACCAAAATAAGACTGAATTTTGAAGTCATTTTATTTCTTGATGATTGTTTTCGGGAATTGTCTACTTCCACTTCATATACGTATGCTTAGCTGTTTATTAATGGCATTTCTGGATAAGGCTCTCATGTATTCTTTCTTAAGCTGCAGTTAGATGTTGAACTTCTAGCAATCAAGCAAAGTCCTTTTGGGTATTTATCAATAATAACCCACATTTTCACATCTATCCTTTTCTGTCTCTGTTTGAAAATTTTGTTTCACTATATTGAATTTTGAGGTCTTCTACAGGTCTGGTGTGAAGCTTATTGAAGGGTGAAAATGTATACCCTTTGTTCACCTTGCTGGTTTAGAACAGAGGGCTTGTACTACAAATATTCCACTGTTTTGTTTATCGCAGCAGGCAAGAACTACATCCTGTGAATTGTGGTAAGTTGCAATAAAGGAGGGAATTAAGTCTTTTTTGGACTTCCACATGATTGTTCATTCCATATCTTATTTAAATTTGATGATCCAAAAAAATGCTGTAATTTGGCTGGATTTCAATCATCTTACCATTGTATGAAGAATGTGCCTGTCCCCATGATAGGAATATACAAACTTTTCCCTACTGAACTGGTAATGAAAACATGCATCTATTTTTTCATGCATGAATTTAGTTTGTCTGCATCTTTGTATGGAAGCAGATTTGATGTTTACAGTTCAAACATCTCGGAATGCAGCTAACTCAGGAACATTTTATGTAAGAATATGGCCCTAGGAGATCCTAGTGTTGTAGAAATATCGGTGTCGGATGGTACTGATAGGATTCTGCCATCACATAGAAAACCTTCCTCACATTTGTGGATTTGCTGATTCTGGTGATGGCCATCTCTTCTTTGGGGCAATGATGGTAAAATGCTAGGTTAATTAGCAAGGGAATTCAGTCCTAAAATGGGTTAACTGTTAACAAGTTTTGTTGTTTTATTGCAGGAAATCAAGGAATTTGTTTGGCAAAGGAAAAACGTGAAATTAAGTAATTTGATCTGGTGCACAACAAAATGAAAACCAGATAGCATGACAACAGTTCCAATGTATGTCGACAGTCAGCTTGTAATTATTCTTTAGAAGTTGATTCAATATGCTTTATTTATGGCATATATTTATTACTTTCTTGGCAGTTCTATGGAAGTTTCAAGCCACCATTTTCTCCTTTGAACTCCAATGAACTAGTAATTTCTTTCCAAGACACTTGGGTTCTGTGGGAGTTAATAAAAAATTCTAGTTTTCGAAGTTTTTTTTATTAGATGAATTTTAGCTATAACCCTTCTGTAGAAGCACTGTGCAGTCATGCTAAAGGCGACTGGGTCCTGATTCAGGGAGTGTGGGCTGTCTAAACCCAGTTGCACTGCTTAATGTATTGCTGGAGCTTAACATATATCCGACGACTAAGCAGACTCCCCATGTGGCACTCGATCTGAGTGCCGTTTTATGACCTTTGATTTTTTTTTTTTTTTTTTTAAATTATAGTGTAAAATGGCCTTTAGATTTTGCAAAGAAAGAAAGGCAGCAAACTGGATTCCAAAACCCGTTGGTGGGAGAGTGGCTGGTAGTTTTAACCCAAGGCGACGTAGGAATGGCAGTCACCTCAGGGAAAAGCAATGGAAAAGAATCTTGATGTCTCCCCGCAACTTATACCACTCCATGAAGACTGGCATTTTCAAAACTTGTCTATGGAGAGGGAGAAGAAGAGAAAAGAGGACATCAAGCCTCTTCTTCTTCTTCTAAAGGTTGCCATTCCATTAGCTTTTCCCTTGGCTGGTTTTATTTTATCCACTCTCACAACAAATAGTAGAACAGAGAGAACGACCCAGCCTTCTTGTCCACCACAAGAACAAATGGATAACACCCTTTCCAATTCTCAGTATGAGCATGGGGAGGATGAGAGATCCCATGGCCTGAACACATCCTCCATGTACCAAGAAAAAGGAGAGGATGAACCCGAAAAGAGAGAGCCTTCGGTAAGCTTACATGACTCTAGTTCTCTGGAGGTCACGAGAGTGCGATGTTCCAATAACGTGAGAGAGATTTCAATCAAGCAATCCCAGGATGGTCCAAATTTAGAAGAAGACATTGAAACTCTGAAGTCCCAGATAGCTGCCCTACAAGAGAAGGAACATGAGTTTGATTCCCAAATTTATCAGTACTGCAATCTAAGAGAACAGGAATCTGCAATCCAAAAGCTTCAGATTATGTGCTTGGGTTTCAAACTCGAGTCTCTGGAAGCTCAAAATCAGAGGCTGGAGGACACAATTGTAGAGCTCCGAGAAGGTATGAAACAATATGACATGATGACAGATGTTCTCGGATCGCTCCAGCGGAAGGTGAAGAAGCTTCACAAGACAAACAGACTGCATTCTCGCCTCATTCACCGACAGTCTCTGGACCTTGATGCTAGAGAAGTCGAGTTGTCGATGGCAAAACAAGAGTTGAAACAAGCTACCAAAGAAATTAAAGATTTGGCCGATCAACTGCACCAGGACAACAAAGCAATGGAGGAAAAGCCGGACCAGACAACAATGATGAATCCATCAGCATCAAAGGTTACTTGCTACTGATCTTTGATGAAAAATTGCTGCTAATCTACTTGAAAAAAAAAAAAAAAAAAAAAAGCTAACAAATGATTTCGTGTCTTCTGACAGGATAAGCAAGAGCTAGTGATTGAAGATGATGGCTCGCCACAACTGAGCAAGAAAGAATTGTTAGATCAACTAGAGCTGTTTCGAGAACAGTGGTATGCTGATATGGAGGAGATGATTTATCTAGGATGGATTGGTGCATGCTTAAGGTATGAGATATTGATTAATCAAAAGGAAGAAGATCAGAAGCCGGTAGGAGAGGTGGGAGACCATCTGGTGATGGAGCTACCCATAGAAGATCGGCCTAAGAATTGCATCACCGAATTCCATGATTCAGATTGTTCATCATTAGTTGCAGACGTTGAAAATGCCGGCTTGGATGTAGCACTAGTGAAGCATCATTCAGGCTCCACGAAGCCAAGATTGCTCCACAAGATTAAAGGATGGGCAAAAGGAAAGGGGAGATCTAAAAGATGGTGTGACCGAGACCGGAGCTCCTCGGAGAGATGGTGCGGCCCCAGCTGAAGCATGGAAAGTTGTGAATGGAGATGCTCACGCTAGAGAGAGTGTTGCAAAGAAGTAAATGTCACAAAATATTATGCAAAATTCCTCACAAGCTAAAGATTTGTCGCACTTGCATGTAAATTCTGATCATTATACATGATATCGTTCTTTGGTCAAACAACTATATGGATGCACCACGTTATCTTTTTAGTTTTGCTTCACATCCAGTGCTTCCCTTGCAGAAGATGGTGGTCTGATTCTTTCCATAAGTTAAAGGAAAAAAAAAAAAAAAGGCAAAAGAAAAGGGGAAGATAGCGTCCAGTTTTATATGGAGAATCACGATAACCGTCTGCCTTGTAGTTTAGACATTCCCCGATGTACGAATGCATGTGCATTGTTATCGGTGTCAAGAAAAAAAAAATACATATAAAAAATAAATCGAACTTGGACTTGAAGTAAGTTCTTTAATTCAAATAAATAAAGAAATTCTACACAAATTAATGGTTGATGTGATCACAACGATCTATCAGTTATTCCAAAATTTGTAGAGTTGGGCTCTCAAAATTATTCAGGCATGTGGCCCAGTCCAAGTTGATAGCTGGTAGTTCTACCTCCACCATAACATTAAATAGATGATAGTATTTCGCATCATGGTGTATTCGCCTTGAGAGGTTGGAACCACCGCCTACACGACAGTGTCCTATACTTTAAACCAAGCAGAAATCTCTTCTCGAGTCCATCAATTTGGTTTAGGACTTGTTTTGATATTCCTGCCGAAAAAATCAAGCTTGCTTGTCTGCCCAAATGCATCTTCGAAGAACTTCTTGAAGTCCCGATCTAAATCCCACTCATAAATCTGTTGGTTTGCAAGAAGAACGAAAGATCCATAAAAATCCTTTTTTTTCTTCCTTCCCACAAGATTCGGAGCCATTCATTCAAGATCCTCCTTTTTCTTTCCACAAGATTTGGGTTTGAAGGTGTGGGATTGATATAAGCTATGCTTGAACAAGTGGCTAAATCCATGAATCTGTCAAGAAATTCAGTCTAATCCTAGTAGATTGCCTGCCTTTAATTAGATTTCTTTTCCTATTTTACTAGTCTGTGAACACATTCCATTCTCAAACCCTCCGTCTTCCTATAACAGAGCTATTACCTCCTAATCTAAAATCAATTTTGTAGTTGCTAATAACGGGATAGCCATGAAGCCTAATGTTGTGGTCAAGGGACCCAGGCTCATATGGATGGAGAGTTCATTCCAGCAAGACGTATTATCCATTTTGCTTGCGTGCATACCATAACTTATACTATACGCTTGCAGCTCTTAGATCATAGTTGGTATGCTTATGGTTACTGTAGCTTATACGCTTGCGACGCTTGCAGACTTAAAAATTTGGTTCAGGTTTAAAATTTTCTAACTCAATCTGCAAATGACCTCTAACCCATTTTGCCACCCCTATGTGCTAGCAGTAGCAAGCACCAAGGCTCCATCTCAAATGATAATAAGGATGTCTTAGTTAAATATTGGATTTATATATATATATTTTTTTTTGATGAAAGGAGGCTAAAAGATAGTCACTATCTTTATTAGTGGAAGTGAAGTAAAATTACAAAGAAAGAATTCGAAACAATGAGCATTAATACAGATTTATTCGGAGAATATCAAAACAAAGAAAACATAAATAGAACATTAAAAGATAACCATAATATAACTAAAACATTAACAGCCATGAAAAGACCTAAGAAAATAGGTTGATGGAGATGCAATAGCCTGGCACAAAGAAGGGCAACAAACACCTGAGCTTGGGAGGAGAAGAAACACAGCAAGAAGATGAGCAGCAGTGAAAATCGGTAAATCAAATCAAGCACGAGCCAACCTTCGAACCAGACCTTTCAGCTTATGCGAGACCTGCTGTGGCAAGGTAGAGTTTTTGAGTTGCATAAGATGGACCATTCATTGAAAAAAAAAAAAAAGGAGACAAGCAACTACAATGGAAGAGGCAGAGGACTGTTTGTTCAAGAAGGTCCGATTGTTATGCTCTTTCCAAATGGCCCAAGTCATGGCAGCAATCAACATTAGATTGATAGGCTGAGTGTTCTTATCAAAATTTTTTCACCTCCAATCAAGACATAGTCCTTCAAAAGAGGAAAAAGAGAGCAACACATCCAAAAGGCCACAAATCATCTTCCAAATCTACTTAAATAGACAACAATCCACAAAGAGATGATTAACGGTTTCAGATAAATGAGGCCAGAAGATACATCCCCCAAGATTTTTGTTATGTTTCTTGCTGAGCAAGCATCTAGTGTTGAATTTCTACTTCCAACAGAGCTATAAGAAGCATTTAATCTTCAAAGATGTATAAAGTAAGGATTCAGATTCTAACTGGATGTCCCACAAAATATCAGGATAACGTTATCATCCTATGTATCGAAATAAGACCATTCCACTAGCATCTCAGTATCCTAATCAGAATACTTTAAGATATCCTCTGTCCCAAGTATCGGAACAGAATGGGATGTTGGCACATTACATTTTATGAGAAAATCGAGATAGCTCCATCCTATGGGATTTAAAACTTTGACATAAAGATTCCAAAGAAGAGGAGGCAAAGCGACATTTAATCCCTCTACTGTTCGAAATAGATATAGTGATGCATAGCTGAATTCACCTGAGGAGTTTAGAGTCCAAGTAAGTTGATCATCCTCTGTGATTAGATTGATAGTGGACAATAGGTTTGAGAAAAGATTGTACTGATTGTACTGATAGAGAGCATCGACAGATGGATGAGAGGGCAATCTAGTACACTAGAAATGAGATGTTCTATTAAAAAAATTAGCCACACAACCTATCATATGGCGACAACAGAGGGAGGGAAAAGGAAATTGAAGAGGTGCATCCCCAAACCAATTATCCTTTCAGAAGAGAGTTTGGCAACCATTCCCAATCCTAAAACCAACTCGGTTCCAACATGCTGATAGAGACTAGATTACATCTTTCCAAAAAGAGGAGCATCTTTTGAGAGATTTCTAAGACACCAAATGCTTCACTCTCTTGTGATATGCAAACTTAATTTGTCTTCTCCACAACTCCAGATTGATGAGGCTCTACCCCAATTTGGCAAGTAGTGATTCATTAAAGTGGGAGACGTCTTTAATACCTAAGCCTCCTCCTTTATCCAAGCAGATGGTTTTCCAGTTTATCTCGCCAGACACATCTTTAGTACTTGACGTACCGGTCCCAAAGAAGGATTTTCTATACTTACCAATTCTTCAAATCACCCATTGAGGAAGCTTGAACAACGACATGAAGTATAGAGGCAAGGAAGTGAGCACCGAATTAACAAGAATGAGTCTTCCCTCAAAAAAAAGGTATTTACTTTTCTATAATCCAACTTTACTCTTAAAATGAAGCACCAACAAACTCTAATTAAATTTTGAAGGTCTTTTTCCACTTAGAGGCAGCCCTAGCTAGTTCAAAGGAGGTGAGACAAGTGGGCAATTTAATCAAGAAGCAAGAGAGATGCCGACTTGGGAGCATCTACCAATCACAGAGATAAAATTTTTATGAACATTCATAGACAATCCAGATATAAGTTCAAAGCAGAGGAGAATAGTCTTCGGGACCGCAAAGTATCTCTTCTCAGCTCTGATGAACATAAGGTTATCATCAGCAAAATGAAGAATCTTTGATCCTCTACAAACCCAAGGGTTTCCTAGTCCCTCGTAAATCTTCGTGAAAGTTACTGCATTCAACATCTTGTAGAGAGGGTCCACAGCAAGAATGAACAGAAAGGGGAAAAGAGGATCACCTTGTCTGGGTCCCCTCCTACAAAGGATCTAGTTGCCAAGCTCACTGTTTACATAATGAGCAATCTTTATAGAAGAGCAAATTATTGACCCACTGAAGCCATTCGGTGAGCCAACGGATAAGATATGAAGAGCTTATCCCATCAAAAGCTTTCATGAAGTCAAGTTTGCACACAGCCCCATTAATATTAGCTTTTCTAGAGAGGTGGAGGATTTCATTTGCATAAAGAAAATTATCAAGGATTGACCTACTCTTGATGTAAGCAGTATAAGGAAAGACTTGAGTCTAGAGGCTAGGACCTTTGAAATAATCTTGACACAACTATGGATCAAACTAATAGGCCAGAGTTCTTGCCGCCTCCTTCTTGAGAATCAAGGAAAGAGAGGCATAATTGAGGCGACTGATGTCAATGCTTCTATCATGCAGTTGCCTGAAGAGGAACATGAGATCATCTTTCACCAGATCCCAAAAATGCTGATAAAAATATATGGTAAAATCATAAGGACCAGGACTTTGTCACCTTTAAAGTTGAAGACTGCCTTTCGAATTTTTTCCATGGTGAAAGGATCATCTAGGTGACACAAGTCAACAACAGGGGAAGGATAAAGGAGAGCCCAATCCAGATCCAATGGATGCACAATAGACTAGTCGTAAATTCCTCCAAAGAAGTCATAGAAGACATTCTTTAATTAAGCGCTATTAGCTTTATCAATAACCTCGAGCCGTGCTCTACACTAGAGATCCAATTGAATTTCCTTCTAAGATTTGCCGATTTATGAAAAAAGCGATAATTATTTTCCTCCAGCAACCATCTGACCTTGGCATGCTGCTCCTGATAAATTTCTTGAACAAGAAAAAACTTTTGCAGTTCATTTCTTAAAGAAAGTCTCAACTCTCTTTCTAAAGTGGCAGGATCACTTTGAAGTGCCAATTTATAATATTTGTTAATAGAGATTAATGGCAGGACCACTTTGAAGTACTTTGTAAACTCAAGAACAACTTCGAAAATTTTTAAAGAAAGAGATTATTTTAATATAATATTATGATATTATAATACATATGTGATAATTAATAATATAGTATATCATTTATTATATAATATATTATTTATTATAGATCACATGATTAGGTAAAATTTGGTATTATGTCTTCTTACTATTTTTCAAAAATAATTAATATCACGTTCAAAGCAAATCATTAATGTCAAGAGGCATATTCTCTATTCAAAGGTAATAAGATAACAATGTTAATCTAAGTCTATATAAAATTTTTATAAAATAATTTTATTTTCTGGTATATTTTAGCTAAATTTCTATATTACATCGTATACTTCTATATTATAATTAATATTTTAATACGTTAAAGTTTAATATGTCTAACATCATTCATTAGTAAAAATATTATAATAATTTTTATTTAGTATAATATATGATAATTAATAATGTAATATATTATTTATTATATATATAATATTTCATATTTTTTAAAAAAAAAAGAAAAGAAGAGACTAAAGAGTGTTAAGATAGACATGATCTGAAAGTAAAATTGTCAAGATTAGAATTTTTTTTTTAAAGTTAAATAGTACCACTCCACTCTCCGATTGCAGTATCTAATTATTATCTGTATCAAGTTCAATGGACCATACCAAATCCCACGGTGGATAATATGCCATATCGTCTGTTGTATTTTTTTAATACAAATGGACGATCACACGATTCTTATATATGTATATAGTCCAAAATATCACACAGTGTTCCTAGACAATCATCTCTTTGACGTCAGAATCAATCTTCGATATGGTTCGTAATAAAAGATGTAATCCAATCTGCAGTATTATTCATTTTTCGGTAGATATATCAAACAGTCGATGAAGAAGTGACAAATAAACCCTCGAATATCACAGAGTAGCGGGCGAGCTTCCAATCGTATCATCTCATTTTGAAACAACCAATGAATATGGTAGAGTTATCCTCTATAAAAATACTGTCCGTTCACAGCTTCTATCGTATGTATAAGATGCCCATCCAAATAATCCTGAAATTTATTTTTGATATTACCATTAAAATTAATCATGACAAATTCCACGGGATGACCCGTTGTATTTCATCAGTCCTGATTGCGCGTTATGCGCGGAGGTTTGCCTGGGTCGACGTGGACCTGAGTGCTCGTGTCATGAGAGGGGAAAACGTGGGGTTCGGGAGGGCGGCACTTATAAATTAAAAAAAAAACTGCGCGTACGATTCATGTGACTTCTAAGTGACCTCTTCTTTTGCATCTGTGTCCTTTTTCTCTTCAACCTGCCAGATATTCTGTCGCTTCGCCATCTTTCAACCCTCTCGGCATGATCAATTTTTTTTGGTTAGGAACTCTCAGAATGATCAATTGCCGTGCCAAACGTAGAAAGTAAGTTGAAGAGAGAGGAAATTGAAGCCATGCAGCTGCCCATCCACTCCGTTGAATCTAATACAGTAATACTTGAACTAAATCTACCCAATAAATAAATAATTTCTTCAAAGGCCGATCCCAACGGAGCTATGCTCTTTTCCTTTTTGATATAAAATGGCATGTTTCCATTTTTTATATCATATTTAAAATATTTTTTATTAATTATATATTTATTTAAAAAACTAATATATATTTTACTAAATATTTTATTTTATTAATAAATATTTTTATTAATTTATAATACAATATTATGTTATTAAATATTAATATATTATTAAATGACATTAACTTTTTGAAAATATTTGAATAATTTTCTTCTAAATTACAAAACTACCGTTCATGACATATATGGTAGAAAATTTAATCACGTAACGGCAACAATAATTGATTTTCATCAAATATTTTTTTTTTATTTGACTTCTAAACTTCAAAATTGCCATCTACATGACAGGTCTACGTGGTCCTAAAAGCAATATAAATGAATCTTCACTAAATATTTTTTTTTGTTTTTCCCTTCTGGACTACGAAACTGTCATCTACAACAAAAATGATAGATAGATATTTTAAATTATATATATATTAGATACCGGAATCTTGCACGTGCTCTGTATGTGAAGAGGTGAGAAGGCGTTCTATCTAACAGAGGACACTGGGGTCCTTTTGTACGGGGAAGCAAATCCCACCCATACATTAGGATTATTGATACGTGGCACGATCATAACACCTCTGCGTGTGATGAGTATATATATATATATATAGGACTGCATGGGAATTTTATTCCCTTGGGACTCTCTCCTGGTACCCTGTGCCTTGAACGTGGTTACTTTTTACATCGCCAAAGGGGCAACAGCGGGTCGGTGGGGTCCCACTGGCGGAAAGGAAGATTGTATATTAGTAGAAGACAAAGCGAAAGGTCCCGCTCGTGAACCCACGAAAACCCTCCGTGGTTTCCCCTCTCGCCCGCCAGCCCGCCCGCCCGCCAATGGAGTCCCTCGCCTTCGCCCGCCCCTCCCGCGTTGGGCTCCAATTCCCCGTCCGCTCGCCGCCTCCGCCATCGGCCGTCGGCAGCTGCCCCTTCCTCCTCGCCCGTCACGCCCGCCCCGCAGCCGCCGGTGGAAAAGGTCCCCTCTTGAAGGCCGCCGCCATCGCTTCCTCCTCCTCGGCGGCCATCACGTCACAACCCGACGTCGCCTCCTCCTCCCCTCCCGCTCTTCCCCTTCAAAAGGTCACCGCGGACTCGTTGCAGTACGAAAGTGGGTACTTGGGCGGCATCTCGGAGAGGACCGCGGCGGCGGCGGTGGAGGGAGGGAGGGATGGGGTGCTCAATCCGATGGAGTATCTGACCAATATACTCTCGTCGAGGGTTTACGATGTCGCAATTGAGTCCCCCCTGCAGCTGGCGCCGAAGCTGTCCGAGAGGCTCGGGGTCGATTTCTGGCTCAAGAGAGAGGATTTGCAACCCGTAATTCCTTCTTATACTCTCGTTTATTTCTGTTGGATTTCGTCCAAAGGATGTTTTTCGTTTTTTCTCTGTGAATTTTATTGTTGTTTTTCCCTAAAGTTTCAAAACTTTGACGAATTTTATATTGATTTGGTTCGGTGGTGTCTCTAACATCATAGGTTCTCCCATTGTACAAAATATTTCCATCTCTTTTGCGGCTAAATTCTGCATGCCGTTTTGCTTAGCCCTTCTTCCAGTGCCCCTGATTAAAATGCGGATTAATGTACGTAATGATGCTTCTTTTCCTCTTTCCCTATGATTTTTTTCTTTTTCTCGTCCTACTAGAATATTCGAATATAACGTGTCATGGTCGAGATGCGAAGATTTCTTCTTTCTTCGTTTTTCGCTTCCATTTCCATATGAGATTCTCAAACTGTACTTAATGCTATTGATGGACTAAGATAAAATCTTCAATTTGACTGGGTGGATAATTAATGTTTTCTCTTCATTTCTGCTCTCTTGGTTACTACGACGTAGTACAAGCTTTTCCATGTCCTCACCTCAAATTTTTATTGCTTGAAAGTGATGACATTGTTGACCTAATATGCAGGTCTTCTCATTCAAGTTGCGAGGGGCATACAACATGATGGCCAAGCTGACGAGGGATCAGTTGTGCAGGGGTGTTATCTGTTCATCTGCTGGTAACCATGCCCAAGGAGTTGCATTGGCTGCTCAGAAACTAGGTTGTGATGCTGTGATTGTGATGCCAGTTACCACACCAGAAATTAAGGTTTCTTTACTATTCGCTGTTATTACTGTCTTTTTCCTTTTCTTGATGGATCTCTGGGTTTCAATTTCAATTCCTGTTTCTCTTTCTTTGCTTCCCTCTCTAATCTAATCTATGTTTTCAGTGGAAATCTGTTGAGAGATTAGGTGCAACAGTTGTTCTTGTGGGGGACTCTTATGATGAAGCCCAGTTATATGCCAAGCAACGTGGTGAGCAGGAAGGTCGCACGTTCATACCCCCTTTTGATCATCCAGATGTCATCATGGGTCAGGGCACTGTTGGAATGGAAATCATTCGCCAATTGCAAGGCCCACTACATGCTATATTTGTGCCTGTTGGAGGTGGTGGACTGATAGCGGGAATAGCTGCTTATGTAAAACGGGTTCGCCCTGAGGTCTGTGTCTTTTTTATTATTTCTTATCTTGTTGCAGTGACTTAAAAATAATTTGTGCCATACACACACCATAAAAGTGGAAAAAATATGCATTCTCATACTTGGATTTTAGAGCATGCTTATATTCTAAATAATTGTATCAATTTATTCTTTCTATCTGTATCCATTTGATATCCTGTTGTAATAGCAAGGTCCTGAGCAACATTAACATGTTTGCATAAATTCCATATCCTGGACTTCACATTATATGCTATGAGTGTATATTATATATTTTAAATCCCCAAAATTTTTTATCATTTGAATGAGACAGATATTCACATGCTTGCCTTTACATATAAGAGGTCTTGTTTTGACTCTGGATTACATTCGTTATATTCTTCTTATAATGAATACATTTACCTTTACTCAAATAACTGTTGAGAATGATCCTGTTTTATGATTTTTGAGAATTTTTAACTTATTTCTTTTACTCTAAATTGTAATGGGGCTTTACAATACATTTTTGGTTTATTCAATTTCAATGGATTTAAATTTGAATTATATTGCCTAGAAGCAAATGTTGCGGATATTTTGCTTCAAATTTCGATTTAATGTGATTATGGAAGGCTTGATGTGTCTTTGACTTTTAGAAAACTTAGAGTGCTTTAAAGTAGAAAAATTTTGTTTCCGTGACTTCAGTGAGAAATTGGTAAACCAGCACTACCATATGCTATTTTAGGGGCGGATATGCAATTAATGATATCTCTAATCTAAGGTGCTAAAATTGGCCATGAGCATATAGCTCCTTTTCTTTCCTTTTTTTTGGAGGGGAATAGTGGTCATATAACTCAAGAATCCATACTGCTGACCATGATCTACATATTTTATAAAAGTATGACCAAGAGTTAACAATTTCAGATTGTGTCTCCTGTAAATGAATTCAAAACTTTTCTTCCCTCCCATCCTCTTGCTCTCTCAACACAAGCAAGATATAAACATGTGTGTGATCTCCTAGGATATTGGGCACACTGTATAATGTGGTGTACAGCTTGTTTTGGTGAAACATTACATGCTTGGATCATGAAACATTGAATCTTAAACATAACTCTGATTACATATACAATAATTTCTCTGTGTGTTATGCGCCTGATGCCTGATTAGGTCTATAAACTTCTATATCCTGTTCTTTGTGTAATGGTCACAGCATGTCCTGCCTTGCAAGGTTTTCCTAAATTCAGTTGGAATATGGGCTCAGCCTACTTTTTCTTTTGATTTTTTGATTTTTTTTTTCAAGTTGTTTTATCTGCTTCTTCAAGTACATTAAGATGACATTTATATTTATATCATGGAGAGGAATATCATTGTCAAGTGGTCTAGTTTTATATTTATTGATGTGCCACAATAAGGTGCTTTACTTTATCTGAATAGTGATCCTTTGTTAGATTTGTTGACCCTATTTAGCTTTCTCTGCAGGTAAAGATCATTGGGGTGGAGCCTTCTGATGCAAATGCCATGGCATTATCTTTGTATCATGGTCAAAGGGTCAGTCTAGAGCAAGTGGGAGGATTTGCAGATGGTGTGGCTGTTAAAGTAGTTGGAGAAGAGACATTTCGCTTATGCCGAGAACTAGTAGATGGAGTGGTTCTTGTCAACCGTGATGCTATTTGTGCATCCATAAAGGTTAAAACTTTGTACTTTTTTTTTTGTTTGCATTCATGAATATTTTTATGAAATATATTATATTAAAAGGCTTCAAAAGCTCCAATATTGATCTCCATGCCACCTACAAAATTCTGCCATAGGGAGTCCATTAACCGAGTACATGATATTTGGTTCTAACATTGATTACTGTCTGTTCAGTGTGGTTGACTCTTTGGGTTGTGTTGTATTATATCATTATTCTATCAAAGCACTGTATATAAGTTATGTTTAAATTAATGAATCTACATTTATGTAATTACACATATCTATTCTAATATTTATCTGTTGGCGATCATACCTTTGACTTGCAGGTACACAAAGACACAAATATATAGCACGCAGTGAAACTGTCAAGCTTTGCTTTCTTGACTTGTTGTAGAGTTTTATTGCACACTTGAGAAATGTCAACAAAAGGACTTCTGCCCGATGAAGCTTTTATTGCATTGAGTTTTCTGATAGACAAAGAAAGAATTTAAAAGAATTTACTGATAAACCAGCATGCTTTCTTAATGGACAACATATTGATGGAAATATTTTAATGGTATTGTAGTAATAGGTGGCATTGAACATAAGAGATTGAGTGAATAGTTTTGTTCATGAGGTATTGATTAAATAATACAGTACCATGGAACTCGTTGAGATGGACTTGAGTTGCACAGAAAACCAAAGAGAGTTTTATAAACAGAGTTCTGAAACAAGGTTGGACAGGAAAGTAAACTAATCTGTCCAGAATGGGAAACCTCTCCGTTGTTGAGTGCTTGGCTGTTATTACGCAAGACATTTTTCTGAAAAGATTTTCATGGGATGGAGTATGCCTCTAAGGTCTATTAGGACCATGTGAGGCAGAATCTGTGAATGATGCAGACCATTTTGACTTGATGCATGCTAGGGAAAAAGATAGAAAAGAAAAGAAATTAGTCTGTCGTAAATGTCGTAGAAAATGGTGTATGAGATCATAACAAAGTTGTTCTTATTGTGGAAGAATTATTCTTTTGCATTAGTTTGGAAGTGTGGGGATTCTAATGTTGACTTTAATTTATTGCTATCTTTTTAAGTTCAGGCAAAGAGGCCACAGAAATTTTTGGGCCCCAAGAGCACTTGTGTGTTATACCATTTAAGAGCATTTGAAGCATTTAGCTGCTGTTTAGTCCATTTGGCTGCTTAAACTTTTGTTTACTCGCTTAAATGGAAGGTTAACTGTTCAGCATGAACCATTGATTGGACTAAAATGCTGATGCGAGAATCCTTAGTAAATCGTATGTTTGGTAGTGACTATATATTGTCTAGTGTATTACCTAGTATATCATTTGTAAGGGTAAAGTTAAGATCGCACATAATAGCTAGATGAAGGTTGTTGTACATGCTGGTGATTCATTATTGTTATTAAGCGTTAGATACTAGTTTGCTTCTATCGACTTTCTCTCCATTTTCCTCTAGAGCCATATATGGAATCATGCTCACTGTCAAAAAAGAAAAAGGAAAATTCGGTCAGTCAAGGCAGTATTATTTATCATATCTGCAATTGATTTTCCTTGTTTTTAAATTATATACAATTTTTCTGACTGCTTAACAATTTAGCTGTCTTTTTGATGAAGAAAGCTGTTTAAATACTTATGGATGGTGGATACCTAATGACGATCTTAGTTTTTTGACAACCGCAATGAGATTGGATAGGCAACTTGATGGTTACATGAAGTTAACAAAGTGACTGTGCTTGCATTGAGAAATTAGTTTCAAGAATTAATGTGTAGAAAAATCCGTGAATTGGTGGAATTCAAGAGCGCCACTTCAGTATTTAAATGACTATTATATTGAGAAAAACAAGGTCTAAATACTTCTACGCAGGACATGTTTTACATTAGACAAAATATTTTGTGCTGACAAAATTACACAGCTGCAAAACAGAATTTATATGGAATCACTGCTTGTAATTTGCGGGCACAAGTAAACAGGAATTCTTAGTTTGATTTTTTTGTGAAGAGTAGTTGAGCATGTGATTATATGCTCTACCAATTTTTAAACTTACTTTAGTAATCATATGCTAATATAATAGATGGAATAAGACCTCCACAAAAGTTACTAAATGATTTAGTTTTTGTTTTTAATCTGGGCCTTAAAGCATATTAGGAAAGGTGTGATGTTGTTAATCCCATTTGATGTACAATTTCCCCCTTTTTCTTTATAAAAAAACTATTTCTTCATATATTATGGGCAACTCACATATGTTTGGCTGCTTCGTTATCTTTCTGGTAGTACCGAATAGCCTATGTACTTAGTGCTGGAACTTTATTGGAGATTGTTAGTTTTTCCAATTGATGACAATTTGTCGTTTGTTCTTCCAGGAGAAGTTTTCCTTAACTGATTCAGGGAGCATGTATTTCATAATGTATTGAACTTCCTATATACATTTATTAAGCTTTGATCAACTTATTGAATTGTTATTTATTGGACTAAGTGTTTCAGGAGTTGATAGTTTGTTACTGTAAAGATGAAACTAAAAGCATAGGTGCCTGATTTACTGATTATGGAGCTAGTAATGATTTCTTTTAGTTGAATACAGCCTATTATTAATAATGATGTGATCTTTTAACATTCCGCTAGACCTATTTCTATGGTGTCTTTCAGGCCCCGATGCTTCAGTAGATTTTACTCTCTAATACAATGAAGAACTTTCTATACCCTACATGTATTTGACTTATTTTTTACTAAAGCGTTTTTAAGTATTTTGTGGCTTGCAAACTTGGCAGATGAACTTGAAGTGCAAACAATTTGTTGTGCTGCAGGTGACTCTAGATATTTCTTTAACATAACAAGCATTTCCTATGATGCTTTTATTGTCATCATGTGCTTCTATATGATGTCTCCTTAAGCGATCTCTCAAAGTTTCTTTTGCTTCATTATATGCTCCTTTTTCAAGAATTAGAATTTGGTGTCTGAGTATATTTTTATTTCTATTTTTCTATAAGAGTTGTAGAAGTTAACAGAGTTAAAACTTAAATGTTGAAAAATTTACATTCACATGCAGGATATGTTTGAGGAGAAAAGGAGCATTTTAGAACCAGCTGGTGCCCTTTCTCTAGCTGGGGCAGAAGCATACTGCAAATACTATGGCTTGAAAGGTGTAAGTGTTGTTGCAATAACTAGTGGTGCAAACATGAACTTTGATAGGCTTAGGTTAGTAACTGAACTTGCTGACGTTGGTCGGAAACGAGAGGCTGTTCTGGCTACCATACTGCAAGAGGAGCGTGGAAGTTTTAAACAATTTTGTGAACTGGTATGCTACATCATTGTTTTACCACATTTTATGATTCAGACTTTATGGTCTTTAAGCATGTAAACATGGATCGTAATTGCAGGTGGGTTCTATAAACATTACAGAGTTCAAATATAGATATGATTCACATAAAGAAGATGCTCTTGTTCTTTACAGGCAAGTAATAACTTGATTTTAGTGAGATTGTAGAACCTGCTTATAATCTGGAGGAAAAGCTTTGAGGCCTTTTTTTTTTTTTTTCATTTTTGACTTTTCCTTTTTTGCTTTGGAGTTTCCTTTTTTCAGTGCTAGACTCTTTTTTAGGGATATGCTTGCATATAATGAATTCAGTGCAGAAACGTATAGGTCTCTGAATTTTGTAAATCTTTTGGCATTTTTTGCAGTGTTGGGCTTCACACTGATGCTGAACTTGTAGCCATGGTGGAGCGCATGAAATCTGCACAGCTAAGAACTATTAATCTTACCAATAATAACTTGGTGAAGGATCATATGCGATACTTTGTATGTTTCTCATCTTGCTTCTCTCTTTGATTACCTAGATTCAGAAACTGACAAACTTTGAGAAATTAATCTATGCTGAATTTTTTTCTATAGGCCTGTTGTAAAGAGTGTCAGAAATCCAGGTGCAATACCTGAGCTAGTGTGGATTTGCGATAAAATATTGGATGTGTACTAAAATATAGGTTGGGATTCAATCTTTGGTATAATTTAGAATTTTGATATGCCAGACTGGTGTCCAACCCTCTGACAACATCATGTTGCTGGTAAACTGGGATAATTGATTTAGTGTAGATCAATCCTATAGAGTAACTCAACAAAAGATCTCTCAGCTCACCAGTAGTGACAGAATTCTAACAAATAGAAACCATGATCAGCAACAAAATTGGCCACCCAATGGACAGGCTGATTACCTTTAAAGTATGTATGGGAGGCCTGGAAACTTAGAAGATGAGATTGCCAAATATCTATGAACACAGGGTAAAGATTCACATTCTCATTGGGGCATCAATTGATCCTGGAGACCCCTTCAAGCCAGATACCCTTGGCTTGCAAGGAGGTAACTGCAGAGCAAAGCCCTTCCAAGGCACTGCAGTCTGACACCCTTGTCTTGTGGTGTTGGTGTGTTTTGTGTATGCATGTGTCTTACCCTTGGGTATGGATATGTATAATGACCGCATACATACAAATGAGCCTGTTACAAACATATGCATGCATGTGTATTTGCTATATGGTCATTTATTTTTGTATTGGTTGTGTATATGTATACATGAGTGTTCATGTATGCAGTATATTTATGGATAAATATATATTCATTTCATATGCAACAATATATGCACCTACTTATCTTGTGGCTGTGTCCAACAAATGTCATGGAAAATTTGGCATAGATTATGTCCATTACATGTCATGGAAAATTGTGGTTTTTGAAAGATAGCTTTTTGAAGTTGTAACAATAAATGCAAGATCAAATCCATCTTGCTGTGTTCTATCTATTCAATTGTTCACCAAAGTCTGTATTAGGTTACTGCACTGGCTTATCTTATAATCTTGTATACAATGCATATGTGACATAGCCTTGGAAAAGTAAACATATCAAATGCCAGTAATAATTTTATTTCATTCTGGTGTATCTTCAGGTGGGAGGCCGGTCGAATGTCCAAGATGAGCTACTTTGCCGGTTTATCTTCCCTGAAAGGCCAGGGGCTCTCATGAAATTTTTGGATGCCTTTAGTCCACGTTGGAATATCAGCCTCTTCCATTATCGAGCACAGGTTTGTTACTTTCCTAGTATCGATCTAAACTAACTTGTCATCAGCTTGAAATGCTATGGAGGAGGATCCTGCATCCATGAGAATGGGATGAAAACTTTCTGTAGCGAGGAAAATTCTCAAGTTCTTTTATAGAAATAAGCAAGAGCCGGTTATACTTCTGAAGATGAGGGTGATATTATTTGCACTCAGAACAAAAGAACAATATACAAGTTATTTATGTTTCGGTTTCTTTTCTTTCACAGGGTGACACTGGTGCTAATGTTTTGGTTGGAATCCAAGTGCCAGAGGAGGATATGGAAGAATTCACGAAGCAGGCTAACAATCTTGGTTATGAGTATACATACGAGGTAACTGATGAGGTTTATCGGCTTTTAATGCAGTGAATAGTAATCAAATCAAATGTCTGTGATTGCATGCGGTGGAGTCGGGGGTGATTGCTCTGGTTAAACATGCAGTGGTTGAAGTTTTTATTGGGGGAACCTGGTGGGTGAAATTTCTAGGGTCTAGTGTTGTTGTATTTGACTTTTAACTCTGAATTCCCAATTTCTTCTATCTTTTCACGATCTTTGGTTTAGGGCTTAGGGCAACACCATATATCTGCTGCCCTCTGGAAGAGGTTCCAGTGAGAAATATTAATCTGGTCCCTCACTATTTATGTAGTCTATAGGTGTTTGTGTGAATAGGATTCCAAGGCAATCATTTGGTGTCTCTGGCAAGCATCGTATAATAGGCCTTGCAATCCACATTCAGGTCGAGTGAGCTGCAGCATTGCTCATCGATATGATCGGCTTATTAAAAGGGTTCCATCACTCTATCTTTGAGACCTCCTGGAACAAATGAACCATTAACTTGCTCAAAAGTGGGTGCTTTTTCCAACTGATTATCTTGGAAAATGTTGTTAATAAGTTCATTTGCTTTTTCCTTTTTAGTTTTGATCTACTTACTGATTTACCATTGGCTTATGATCCCCACGTTCGTTGGGAGGTTCAGGTGACGGTTCAGAAACGGTAAACATGTTCCACATTGGTTTATGCTCAAATAAGATTACAGAGGTGAAACATTCTCGGGAGTTTATGTTAGCAACCAGTTGTGGTAGTATTTGTATTTGAAATTTTATGTGTTTGGTTGGGCCTTGGAGACTGTGGTTAGAGACCATCTTTTCCGCTACATCCATCATAAGACGTGACCATTCTATATTGATGGTGTGATTCTAGGGTGGTGGTATATGGGAGCAGGTGCAATCTGTCATCGCTTCCGCTGCCCAGTTCACGGGCGGGTCACGATAATTACTGGAGAGAGAAAACGGACGGCTGATCATATGATCTCCTTTAAATAAAAAAATATTGAAGTTGGAAGGAAAATCCGCATGTGGACTGAGACTGAGTTGGTGAAAAGACCCTGCAGGGTGGCCACTGGTTTTGTACGCTGTCTGTGAGATAGAAATTTCCCTTTCTGATGATCCACCACTTTCTTCTGTGCATGGGATCGCTAATGAAAAAGAGAGATTATGCGTAAGGTGTGTTTGCAATTTTGCAATGGATTGGAATAGAAATAAGGATAGTTATATTCTCTAATATGTTTGATTCGTGATTGAAATCAGATTTGGAATGAAATTTAAATGCTCAGAGAGGATTGAAGTATTTATTTTTTTTCTATTAGAATCAAAATACGAATTAGGCTTCCTCTAATCAAATGGATGGGATGGGAATCATTTATTCTCGATTTAAAGTTCGGTTCCCTCCAATCAAATATACCCTTAATGTTTGTCAACCACGGCAGGTAGTGCAATGCAGTATCCGGTTGTTACTGGTAAGGGCACATAAAAATCAATAGCTATACCTTGGATCAGATGTTGCAGCAAATTTTTACCTAGCTAACAGGCAGCCTTGGCACAACAACAGTGGTTCCAGAATCCAATACTTACGGAATCCATTATCCTTTTTTCCCTTGTAACGTGGCATCCATTATCTTCACGCAAACATTAAATCTAGCTCCAGAAGGATACCACACCATCACTAGATGACCTCTTGGGGAGGTCTATTTGCCCACAACAATAGGAGTATGCCCGAATTTCAGAAGAAATGCATTTCTTTTCCAGTCACCAGTAACGTCTCTCACCAACGCAACATCTAAATTCTTAGGTCACAGGAGTTATAATGAAACGCTTGGTTCTGAAAGTTTGAAGTAAGTGGAATGAGCAAATCATGAGAACATAGTGAAGCAACTTCTGGTTTTCTCCTTCCACCACCTGTTCTCTTGTTGGCAGTGCTAGGTAGAGGACCAAGGGACTAACCATATCTATTTTAGTGTGTCAAACCTAACTGCAAGTTTTTGGGTCGCCGCAGGAAGGGCAACTAGTGTGATCCGTGAGCTGACCGTTCCAAGATTGGCAGAATTGTCTCTAGAAGATTTGCTAATACAGCTGGCTGGCATATTCCCATTTATATACATAGATGCTAGACACGTGCCATACATGTGAGGGTAAGCAGGGATGGCTATGATTGCATAAGAGAACGCATTCATGTCCACTCTTCACGCAAGAGCTCACTTAATTAACACCAATATGCTTCCCCATGGATGAAGGCTCAAAACAACTCATTTTCCATAGTAATTCGTATTATAATAAAAGAAGTTATAATAGCATAAGCCATGATTAGTCTAAGCCATGTAACTGTCATATTAGATACCAAGCCACAATGACCCTTAAACGTGATAAACTACACCCACCCTTCTCATTCTACCTGAAGATTAGAGCTTTGTGAAGTGCAAAACATGCTCGCCCTTGGTTGGGAAACAGGATATGCGTTTCTTGAAATCCTAGGCCCCAGTGCCACTCATCACTTATTGCACTTTAACCACCCCACCTTTTGCTAGCACCACTTCCTTGTTCCTGTTCCTCCCTCCCCTTCCTTTTTTTTTTTTTTTCTTGATGATAAAGGAGGCCTCCCTCCCTTCTTAAATGCCCCACAGCCTCACTATCTCCACCTGTCTCCCACCACCATCATTCACACTTCAAACTGCCCTTCTCCATTTCCCAACCTTTCACCTCCTACTCCCCCTGCACTCTCTCTAAACATCTCCTGCCTCCCCACTACCAGAACCCAAATTAAACACTGATGGGCTCAAGGATAGGTGGAATGGGTGGATCAGTGATGCTGCTATTGGTGGCTCAACTATGGGTTGGGTTGGTGGCGGTGTGTGAGGGGCAGGGCCTGGTCCCTGGGGTCATGATCTTTGGAGACTCGGTCGTCGACGTCGGCAACAACAACAACCGTCTCACTCTTGTGAAGGCCAACTTCCCCCCGTATGGGAGAGATTTTGCCAACCATATTCCGACTGGAAGGTTTTGTAATGGCAAACTAGCAACTGACTTCACTGGTAACCATCAACGCTTCCTTCCTCAACTTCGCTTTCTTCTATATAAATCATACCGTAATTATAACCGTCAGATCTTATACTAACTTCTAACTACTTAGGCTTGGCTCAGTCAAGTTCTAGTTTGAGCTGCTTGTAATGTTATTGCAAGTCTACCAAAGACGACGTAGCGAACCTTTGCCCACTATCATGAATATAACAAGATGCCTTCGAATGGACTCATGAGAGTAACATCACTAACATTTTGTTTAAAAATGCAGTGGAGAATCTTGGGTTCACTTCATATCCACCGGCCTATCTTAGCGAACAGGCCACGGGGAAGAACCTCTTGTCCGGTGCCAACTTTGCGTCTGGTGCTTCTGGCTACTTGGACAGTACATCAACCCTTTATGTGAGTGCCTTTGATGCTTCATCTCTCTCTCTCTCTCTCTCTCTCTCTCTCTCTCTCTATCTCTCACTTTTTTTGCGCAGTTGGATTTTGGTATAATGTGGGACTAATTAATTATATGATTCACTTGTCAGGGTGCTATCTCACTAAATCAGCAGCTGAGGAACTACAAAGATTACCAGTCCAAGGTGGAGAAGGTAGCAGGGAGGGCAAATGCTACGGCCCTCTTCACCGGATCTATCTACGTAGTGAGTGCAGGGGCCAGTGATTTCGTGCAGAACTACTACATCAACCCCGTGGTTAACAGGGCCTACACCCCGGACCGGTTTGCCGATTTGGTCGTACAAAACTTCAACACTTTCATTGAGGTCTCTTCTATATATCTCTCTTTTATGTTTCTTTTTATATCGTCTTTATTGTCTATTATTATATGTTTAAACATCGATTAGTACGTCATATAAGCATAATAGACAGCGTAAACTTTTTACACATGCGTATTAGGGTTGATTACAATACTCTCATAGCTGGTCATATGTGCCATGTATACAAAATGCACTGATTTATTGGTTGCTTGGACTGCAGCTTCCCTATCCTTGTGATGTTTACCGTGGAAATGCACTGATTAAAATACTCTCATCAAATTCTTCTCACTCATCAAACTCAACAAGTAGGAAAATTTGCTTTAAAAAATATAGACCACTGTTTATCCACTGTCGGCTTCACTTTCTAATCACTCTTGGTGACGCGTCTTCCACTTCTTTCCAAAGTGTGATACCACTTTTGAAAGCTGCACACCCTTTTTTTTTTTTTTTCAGGGCAAGAGCAGGGAATAGCCCAACCAACGTTCACACATTGTCTGGTTACATAGTTGATTGCGATCCAAAAGAAGAAATATGTGGTGATACCTAGGCAGCTCTTTCTAAAATTTTCTTAACAACATGTTTCACAAAATATGTATTTAATCAAATTAATCTACTGGATTTTCTTTGCAAGAAAAACAACCTATTTTTTGAGTTTCCATTAGAGATTCACATGACAGTTTCCTCCATGTCATTTTGTACCTTGAAACTTGAAATCCAACCATTCAACCTTATCCATCAACAATAATTCCGCCTTAGTTATTTTACAATTAACATCATGGCTGTCGTTTGGTGGGAAAAACTAATGTACTAATTATATGATCAGAAAGTCAGCACGAAAAATTACTGCACTGAGCGAGTCAGAAACGTACAGTAGGTTGCCACACCCTTTACCCCACCTAGCATGTTAAATGACTTTAAGGCCCCTGTTGCGGTTCATAACTTTCGTACGGACAAACATCAGGAGATCCAGCATTCTCATTTATTAGCCCCTTGGAGCTGCACCACCCACCCCTATGAAATCACTAAAGGGCTATCCTTGCATAAGGTTGTTACCAAAGTGGCACCCCACCCCATGACACCACCAAGTTCCTATCTTCTTTTCATGGAAGACCATCAAAGTGCTTCTCTCTTATTATTACGTGGTCCAAACTTCTCATTACTCCTACATGGACTCTCCATGAATGCCGACAGAGATTCTTAAATTGACTGAGATCAGCTAACGTGAGTATTAAATGTCACACAATGTGTAGTAAATGTAGCTTAAGAGTGAAAAGAGTTTACCTATGAAGCATACTTTGAAGTTTGATCAAACTGTCTTCATAACAATGGCCATGTGCCAAATCCATGGACCAGGGTCTATACAACTTGGGAGCTCGGAGGATCGGGGTAACTTCGCTGCCACCGCTGGGCTGTCTTCCAGTAGCCATCACCCTGTTTGGCGGTGGCAGCAGTGACTGCATCACCCGCCTCAACAACGATGCAATAGTCTTTAACAAGAAGCTCAACACCGCCGGCCAGACCCTGAGGAAGAGCCATCCTAGACTGAAGCTGGTTGTGTTTGACATCTACAACCCCCTGCTTGACCTTATCAGGCACCCTGAAAATAATGGTAGCTTATGTATCCCATGTTTTCGCTAGCTAGCCAAAATGGGGCTGGTTGGGTTTGTAGATATATTGCTAATGGTGATTTTTACTTTGCAAAGGGTTCTTTGAAGCAAGGAAGGCATGCTGTGGGACTGGGACCATTGAGACATCTCTTCTCTGCAACACGGGGTCACCGGGTACATGCGCCAATGCCACCGGGTATGTGTTCTGGGATAGTGTCCACCCAACTGAGGCTGCCAATCAGCTCTTGTCGGATGCCCTCCTCACCCAAGGCATTGATCTCATCTCCTAAGCAATGCAATCACACTCAAAATCTCTACGTATTTATGATCTACTATCAGTTTTATCTATGTCGACTAGCTCAGTAGTATACTTTGTATACCAGTGGGAGTGTGGGCTGTATTTTTAGGTTAGTCTTTCATCTTGAGGGGCAGGTGGTCTAGTGCTGGAAGCGTGTGCTTAGTGGGGCCTTGCAGAGAGGAAATGCGTTATAGATGGTGGTGAGCTCACCCACCACTTCTGGAGTTCAGAAAGTACTTTACTACTATGACGATAATAAAAATGCGGATCATCAAGCTACAATTTCCTGTTCTTTAACTGTGTTGTCGTGAAACTAACAAGAGAAGTAAAGATTCTGATAAGGAGAACAGATTGGGATGGAAGGGTCATATACAACGAGAAATCTGAGAAAGATCCTGGAACAAGATAGAATGATCCAAACTCCAACCATATGCAGTGACACCTGAAAGAAACTGGGACCTAAACAGAAACCTTAGAGGAGGAAAGTTGGTAGCCATCTTGGAAAATAGATTGTGCTGTGATTTGTGGAGTTTTTTTTTTTCATTATCATGATTCATATGGGTCTCCCTTCATCTGGGAAAAAATATGACTTTCAATCAAGCAGAACATCCTAAAATCTTCACCCATATAGAATCCACCTACAGAAAAATGATCTATCACTCTGCTTGTGGCCATTGCAGAACATCCTGTACCCAAAACATTGTGTTTAATTTTCCACATATGGTGCAGCTAGCATTAAACTTGATTCTCAGTTGAAGTATCTTGGCCAACTATTTCAATGTCGTAGCGTTCATTTTTGCAGACAGAAAATTGGGCATTGACAATTTGTTTCTTTTACGGAAAAATCTTTAATTATTCTTAGAAATACAACAGAAACAATTCTAGCTTGATATGTTTGACAGGAGCAGCATGTTTTCTAAATTTACTATGTTATCATGAAAGAGTAAAAGATGTCTAATCTTAAGAATATCTATCAACTTGCTTCACCTATTTCTCAGTCCTAGAAGGTAGTGCATACAACTTTGATGCAAAGTCCCCCATCTAAAACTCTAGGACTCAAAATATTTGAAACTTCCTGAGATTTTTCCTTCACCAGGACGAATCTAAGTCTGATCCAAGATATTTACTGTTCCAAGGGAGAAAAGGGTTGAGAGATACCTACTTTTGCATCACTAATCATCGATGTTCTCTAACCGTAAGCTCAAAATGGTGGCAGCACAAGAATGTCCAGTATTGTAATCAAGAGAACACATTGCGGTCCTCAATGCAAAATGCAATATGAAATAAACTTTTATAATAGAACTGAAATAATATACATAGACAACATACATAAACAAACACAGCCTGGATGGTTCTGTTAATATTCTTTACAGTAATGCACTCATATATCTTTTAACACAACAGCTAAATTTACATTTTGTCAAGGAATATTGTAAATGGAAGTAGAAAATATCTGTACCCTTAAGAAAGTTCAAATCCGGTGTTTGAACTGATTGCATAAAGTAGCTTGTTCCTCAAAGTACTTGATCTTTTGTACGTTGGCAGCTAATGAATTAGGACAAAACAACATAAAAAACATATTGAACTTAGAAGATAAACTAGTTATTAAATCAATAGATCTGCGGTTCAAAATAAATCATATATAAGCTACTAAATGGTAGCAATAGCAATTAGAAAGAGAAAGTTTAGGGTAATTCACCAAATTACCTTGAGTGTGTTATAGCATGTGGAAGCTGAGGGAAGACGATCTACATCCTGCCCACCTATTGTGGCCCAAATAGGTACATCACATGCAACCTGAGCATTCAATTCCAACATCAGCTACAATCTATGATGAATCCAACATAACCATTAAGAGTGAATTACTACATGAAGCATTTGATGATGAATTAGTAAATTGCTAAAGCTTTGCATGCACCACTGCATTTTTTTTCCGAAACATGTTGATCTACTTATTGATAGAAATAAACAAATATCAATCTGACAACCAATGGCTCATCAAACCAGTCTGGAGACATGGAAATCAATCCAAAACTCCAAATCAGCTGATTTATTCAACTCACTCCTCAATTCAGGTAGCTGAGTCACCAAAATGAGAAGAAGATGATTATGAACCTGTCAAGAAAGACCTCATGCCATCTTCGTATTGTCATAAGGATACATACTAAAGATTGTGGTTGGACCTTGCAAACAGGGACAATCGAAATACTTGAGCTGTTGCCTTGTATACGTCATGTTAAATGGTGCCCCCAAGGAGGAAAACCTTTTTTTCCTCCAAACAGACAGAACAAAGGAAAATAGCCCACTATGTATCCTCCCGATTAAAGTAACATATAGCTTCTAAGATCATCAAACATACAATTACATGAACTTTTAATAGTTCAAGTAGATGCAAAGACAGGCTCCAGCACTATCCTTTGCCTTTACCATAGCAATTAGCCAGAGGCGTTCATTGCAACCACAACATAATATATGGGGCGAACTACTGAAAAAAATAAACCCATATCAAACTATTTATTTCACATAGACTAGCCAATTTGTCCACCAAATAAGCACTTCACAGCTTAGTAAGTGAAAAGATAATAGGGGATTTAAGGCAGCATATCCAAATAATTTGAGAAAGTAAAGAGAGAATTTAAATAGAGAAGAAAATATGACAGATCCTAAATATGTGGATTCTTCCACTTCTGCCTTTGTTATATTTATTCATTCTTTGAACCATTAATAGTGCAGCCCTCCTAATCATCTGAACCAATCCTTGATTAAACCATAGCCTACTACACAATTACCGTGATCCTAAAGGTTCAGGTATGGATTTTAAGGATTTATACCTATGGTGATGCATCGGCTTAGAGGATCAAACCCATACCTACCCACATATTCGGTACGTTTCAGCTAAAAACCCAACAAGCTATATATATTCTTAATTCAAACCCACTGATTTCAGCTGGTTTGGGCTGGTTGGCATGTCCAGGACAAAAATTGCTACCCTCTATATCTCTGTCTGATAAGATGTAAAATTCTATATTTGTCACTCTAATGAGCATGGTGTTTTATCTCAGTTGTAAATTGGTTTCAACCACATATAAGTACAAGATGTTGAGAAAGGGAATAAAAAGTTGGTGGCGCCCCCCGCCCCCCCCCCACTCCCAAAACACCCACCTTCCACTTATTTTTGGTTCGGTAAGTCAGAAACAAAAGATTTTTTTCAGTAAAAAGAATGCATCGATAGTATTGATCAAAGTATTTAAACTATCCCTGCAAGTGTTAGTTAATTGTGAGTTTAAAGGGGAAAAGTTCACTTTGTTTTGTCATTTCATTTGTTTTGGTTCATTCATGAACAACCAAACTACCACAGAATGAGATACTTATAAAACAATTCTGAACCATCAAATGAGTACATAGTCATGCTCCAAGGGAGGTGAGCAATGCACAGGCAGCAGTAATCTAGCCTAAGAAAAAGCAAAAAAGAAGATTAGGATGGAATAATGTGATCACAACAAATCTCATGGCTTAAGAAATGCAAGCATTATCTTGGTATTTTTCACAAAAATACTCACACTCCACATGCAGGTTTGTTTAAGAAATGGAATGAACTGTAAAGTTATTCAGTGTTTTCCTAAGCAAGTTCTTTTTAGTAGGTAAATCTTAGAATTCTTATAAGACATGGATGTAGTTCTTAGAAAAAATATTGTAGTGTTTTAGCAGTTAAAAACACCAATAATACAGTCAAAATGCCATTGAAGGTCTAAACAAGACCAAACCTTATGAATCGTGAAAGAAGGCTGCAGGTGCTTGAATCCAAGTAATGGTGCTCGTGAACAGCTTGTCACAAACTTAAGTAACATGCATCTTTCAATTGGTTTGAATCCTTTGACAACCTGCAGTATCATATATAAAGCATAAATCTGGATATTCCTATTAAAATTACAATCTTATGTATAGGAATTTAGAGTTACTAAAAAAAAAAAAAAAAAAACTGCAACAAGGAATAAACCCCACTCAACATGTGTCTTCCACCTACGCATAATGATATTTGTTCCATATTACCATGAATAATTAGCATGTACTGTTCATTAAGCAGCCTGTTTATTGATAAATATTACAATCATTGATGCAGTATTCAGATAAAGCACAGAAATATATACTTCCACATAAATTTTCTTCAACACATTACAATGTTGTCACTAGTAGGTTTATTAATATTCATCAGCAATGCCCTAGAAGACAGCAACTCACACTAACTAACTTGTACTAGATTCCATCAATCTAAAGTGCATCATTGATAGGGCTGGAGCTGGCTGGGCGATATCCCTATCCGAACCCAGCCCAAAATTTTTTTGGAGCTTCGGGCCAGGCTTAGGCCCAAATTTCTTTGAAAAATCCAGTCCCAAGCCCGATTGGGCCAGTCAAAATATTCCAACCCTAAATCGATGGCAGATTTTGAGAGCTCACCATCATCATGATGGGAAGAGTCGCTACAACTATGGGTGTTGAGCAAGGCAGACGTACTCTTCCTCTTCCTCCTCATCTACGCCCTCCTCCTGGAACCTCCTCCTTTCCATCTGCTCCTGGTACAAGTTCACCACCACCTCCGCCTCTTCCCCTGCCATTGTCGGCTACCGGCCCTCCATGCTCTATGGTGGGATCTTCGGCCTACTCTCCTTGGAGGTGGCGCTCATGGTGGCAATGCCATCAACAGTTGTCATTTGGATCATATCCTCATGCTGCTTGCCTTCACCTAGAAGCCTCGCCAAGCGCTCATGGCTGATCGCTGCCGGATCACCACTAACATCATCGTTTTCGCATTCAAGATCCTCCTTTGAGAGGGAAACCTTGTCGCTGCCATCACCACTGCCAACTTTTTCAAAAAAGCTAGGCTCGAGCTCAGGTCAGGCCAATGGTGTACCCAAGCCTGGCTTGAAAATCAAATGGGCTCTACATCTTATTAGACCAAACCAGGTCCAAATTTATTTGGGCCTAGCCCGAAGCTTGAGTCGAAATCAGCCCAGCCCGATGGACCTCAAGTTGGCGAGCCCAATTCCAACCCCAATCATTGAGTTATGCACCATATTTTATGGTATCGTACGTAAGATTTTAAAATATTATCCATGGTGTTTGCATGCATATAGCCTCTCAAGGATATAATCATATCCATGGCCACTGCAAGCCCATGACTATTGAAGTGTTCCCCTGCATAAGATGGCAATATCATTCCAGTCAGATATGGTTCCAGCATTCCTAGCTTAGTGGGTTCATTTCCAACAGAGGTACTTTTGTAGTTCCGAACATTCTAACAGGTACTTCAAAATCTTAATCCAGATTTCTGCAACCTGTTTCAGCTGCCTTCAACTAACATATTCTGCATTCCTACATATTTAAGAATGTAAAAATTGAACGGTTGGTGACCAAGATCTGTTTTCAGCAATCTTCCTCTTGGTTAAGCCCTTCAAAGCTGATCGTATGGTGTCAAACGAGGACCCAGATTACCCTATTGTATTTGGCATGTCTACAAGTACATCAGATATTTTCTCACATAAGCATAATACATAACAACCTGCTTAAGGCACTGGAGAATATGATCTGGACTATCAGGTCAATTAATAGAATACTTGGATTATAAATAAAAGCAATAGACATGCTGCAGAAAACTATACATTTTCATGAGCGTGATGAGGCAAAATTTATGGAATAGATGCTGATAATTATGTTACTAACTGTTAGCTCATACAAAATCATACAAAATGTATTTGTTAGGCAACAATATGTGAAATGCAGAAATAAACCTGCTTGGTATTTTGCTATGAGAACACACACATACTTGCACATATATATACATACATGTACATATACATGCATGCATGCATATGTATTCATACATGTATATAGATGCATGTATATGTATATATGTATATGGATATAGTACAAATTACTGCCATGAAGATATGGATTGTATAGGACCAGTACCTCCCAGAAGAGCTTAACTGTACGACTTGACTCGGAATAACCACCAGTGTACTTAGTGTTGCTTCGCAAATCATCAACATCAAAGTCATGATTTCCACCTGAAAGCAACTGCATGCAGCAATTAAGGATCAGAACACCATCAGAACAAGGTCTAAATTTCAAATTACTACAACACAATGTTGTTGTTAGAAATTAATTCGGAATCAACACATAAACAGTGACAATTTTCACTGGTAACATGATGGTAAAAAGTGGATATGAATGAGATTAGGTAAGATAATGTTAGCACAAGTTCAATAGAGAAAGCTCAAACTTTGCCCTAATAGAAGATATTGTTATGGTATGGGATGCTCAAACCCCATAAATGTCTGACAACTGGATTAATCATGAGCAGTTGACTTATGCTGAAGGGTCTGTAAGGAATTCAAGACATGAGAAACCTAAAATGGAGCTGGAAGATGGTCTAAACTTTCATGCATATCCAAAGAATCAAACCCACATTAAGAATGAATAGTGAAGCATAAAGTCAGACCTGAATTAGAGGCCATGAAGCTTGCTGGTTATGCCATGTGATGCAAAAGATTTCATCTACCTGGCCACATTCTGTCCATTAACAGGCACATGCACTGATGGCAGTGCATGTGCATGCTCACAAACAAGCATACAAATTATACACATTATATTTCTAAAAGAACACAGGCAGATTTCTTTGCACTTACAAAATTATTTAGTAGTCCGTATCAAGATTTTACATCCCAATGGGAAGGGGCATCCCAGCTGTCCCGTCCCATTCCTGTGGGAAAACAGGATTAGGACGGGCTCGGGACTCCGAAATCCATCCTTGTATAGAGAGAATAAGAAAGAGGAAAAAAGAAAATGAAGAAAAGGAAAAAATGAAAGGAAAGAAGAAGAAAAATTAAAAAAAAAAATGGAAGGGTGAAGAAAAAGAAAGAAAAAGGAAAGAAAAGAAAGAAAAGTAGAGAAATAGAAAGAAAAGAAGGAAGAAAGAAAAGAGAAAAAAAAGAAAGAAAGAAAAGAAGAAAGAAGGGGAGAAGGATGGAGGATATCTATTTGAATGCATGACCGGGACTGCTGTCAGGACAGAACGGGACAGACGGGGTATCCCGTTCCATAGAGAATCCGGGACACCTTTGTCCCATAGGATTAAAACCTTGGTCCATATATTTAAAGAACAACATGCAATGGAAAAAGAAATCCAAAGAACAGGATTGATTAAAACAACTAAGAAACAAGAATTTGAGTAAAAGAATTCAAGTCTAGACCAACACAGTCGGGAGAGGGAGAACAAGAGAAGAAGAGAGAGGGAGGGAATGAGAGGGAGAGGGAGAGGGAGAGAGGGAGGCCGAATGAGGGCAGTCGAGCTCGATGGAAGCCAGAGGCTGCCGGAAGTTCGATGAGGCCATCATGCCACCATCAAGGCCGAACGAGGGCTCCTCCCTCCTCCCGCCTCCTGATCAAAATAGGGGCTTTGACAACCGTGTTGATGACTTCAAATGAAAATCCAAAAAAAAAAAGAGAAAAACCAGTGAAGTTGCCTCGCCGACTTGACCGGATAAATCGCAAAAAAAAAAAAAAAAAAGATAATCAAGGACCGAAGCCTATGTTTCGATTGGGAGGAAGGCTGAGCCCCTCCTCTAGCCTTCACCAACTTCGGTAGCAATGTGGTGGCCTCACCGGCCCTCTATAGGCTTCCAACGGCCTCCTCTCTCTCCCCCTCTCCTTCCCTCCCTCCAACATCCACTGGCTTCCACTGAGCTCGGCTGCCCTCTGGCGGCATCTGAAGACCCTCTCTCCTTCTCCCTCTCCTTCCCTCCTCCCTCCCCCTCTCTCTCTCTCTTCCTTTCTTTCCTTCTCTTTGTACCCCTCAGCTATTTCTTGTTTCAAACGTTGGGACCATCCCGGTCAGCCACCAGTATGGTTCAGTATGCCCCGAACCGGGCACTTCAGGGATGTTCAATGAACCATGGTTTTGACTATAATAAGGAACATTGGCTTATCTTATTTTACAACTAATGCATATACAAGCTAAGTCAATTCAGATAAATAAGTCAATTGAATAGCTGTGCAGAACTTTAAAATTAGAATCCATCTTCCCAACAAAAAACATTTTAAACCAGTAAAATAAGAGGGATCCTGAAGGAGTAGGGAAGTATCATTATTCCATGAGTACATCTCAAGTCAACAAGATCTGCATTATAAGGTCCAAGAAACTTTATTACAGCTCAAAGAAAAATTACCTGATTGAATTCATTTGCATTGAATAAGCTCAACCAAGATGGTGATATGAGATCAACCAAGCCTCTATAAAATGCATTTGCAAACGGAAGTATCTGCAGGCCAACATTAGAAGATCATTTTGTTTGCATATACAATAGAAAATAGAGAATAACATACAAAAATACCAGAAGTATATGACATACTTGGCGATTAAGTTTGTAGTCTGCCATTGCATGAACATACTGTAACTTGTTTTCATTTGTAACAGACACATTTGTACCACCAGGTTTAAGCTCAGTCACAACCCTTCTGCCACAGAGCTCTTCAGTAACTGTAAAATCTAAAGACAGCTCCGCCACATCACCATCACAATGCTGTTGACTAACAGGACATTAGAGAAGGGGAAAAATCTAATCCCAATTGTAAATTAGGAATCCAACTACATTGGTGAGGTTATAACACTATAATCACGAGAAGAAAAAAAATTCTAAGCCAAATTATCACCTTTTTTTCCAATGTCACTATAGTAAAATTGTTTTGAGAGATATAAGGCAAAACCTAAGCAACTTCCATTAAGAAAATAAAAGGTACACTACTCTTGCACAATCCATCTTACGAAACTCTCTACCCTGGCAATATCGCTGCATTGATATTAACCCTAATGTAATCATACGTAGAGATACAATTTCATCACTTTGATAGCACAAAACAAGTTGAGTAATAATAGACACCCAAGCCACAAATACAGAAAATATCAAATCTTATTCATATACAGAAGAATATCCAATATGCTTCTTTTATTTCTAAACTGAGTCAGACAAATCTGAACTTGCACATCAGAAAACCTCCAACCCTTCATTGAAACACAAGGCTAAAAAACTTGCATAAACTGGCTGACAAGACATGTGTGCATGCAAGCACATTGGCCCGTCCACCTGCTTGCACACATACATAGCATTACAAGGTGCAAAAAGGACTCCACTCTCACTGCATAATACAGTCACTGCATAACTCAATGCTGATGGTTGAAAATTGAAATCTAATCTGTTGGATGTGATGCAAAAGGCTTAAAATGCCTATGCATAAAAAACTTCTTTAATAGAGCCTTGGCCCATGCATCATGCCGTCCCGAATTATCATGCCATTAGAACTACATACTTTGGAGGACTTGAAGCATGGGCAGGGGTTCCCAAAATATATGATTATTCTGCATGAGCATTTCAGAAATGTAGTTCACATCCAAAAGTTTAGATTTTTCAATTTGCAACTTCATTTATTGAATTTACTGAGATATAAGGTCCTTTTGTTATGTGCTGGTATTATAGCTGCAATACACACACATACAAACAATCCACACAATTCATGATACACACACACATACACGCACGCACACACACATGCACGCACGCGCACATGCACACACATATATATATGTATGTATGTATGTATGTATGTAAGTATGTACGTGTGTGTGTGTGTGTATATATATGTATATACGTGTGTGTGTGTGTGTGTGTGTGTACATATATATATATACATACACATACATACATACACATATATATACACATACATACATACATGTATATACATGTGTGTGTGTATACACACACACACATGTATATACATGTATGTAAGTATATACATGTATGTACATACATGTACATATATATGTACATACATACATATATATATATGTGTGTGTGTGTGTGTGTGTGTACATATATATATATATACATATATATATATATATATATATATATATATATATATATATATATATAGATACATATGTACATACATATATAGATATATATATATATGTATGTATGTACATATATATATGTAGATATATAGATATATATGTATATATCTATGTACGTATATCTATGTACATATATATATCTATGTACGTATATCTATGTACATATATATATATATATATATATATATATGTACGTATATATATGTACGTACATATATATATATGTGTACGTACATATATATATATATATATATGTAGATGAATATATGTGTGTGTATATATATGTACATATATATATGCATATATATATGTATATGAATATGTGTGTGTGTGTGTGTATACACACACATATACATACATACATACATACTTACACACACACACAGACAGATATATATATATATATATATATATATATATATATATATATGCGAACTGGTATGAAACACTACTACATTGACACATGTATGTGTCTTGATGTCAGGACAGCAAAATAAATGCAAAAACCATGTATCAGTATGGAGAACCTACCATTATCAGTACCTTCCTGGTATGATCTATGGTCTGTATGGACTAGTACACATCCACACTCAATCCTTGCCATATATAACATGTGCACTTAAGTACACGTGGCTGCATCTATATTTAGTAAGGTTATTAATAATAACAATATCTAGCTCAAATTGTGCATGAAAATATCTTTTGCAATAAAAGTGACTAACTGTTATATGAAAAAGATCATTTGATGATGCTTAGCAGTCATAATTCCTAAAGGAGTGTCATAGACTCTTCAAGTCAAGAATTAAATCATCACACACTGCTACCACTCAAGGGTCAGCATGGTACACATCTCAAGCCAACTCATGGAAGAACCAGCAAGAAAAATACACGCCTATAAAAGATTTTGCACTCGGAATGCTAATTTACACTACCCTTTTTTTCAACATGAACGAGTTTTAGTTGCTTTATTCTTCTCTCAAAAAAAAAAAGCTACATTGTAGTTTTATGCACAAGAGATCCTTTTGATGATTTGTACTACTATCCTTTGCATGAAGTTCATATGGGTTTATGGAATATTGTCTATTTGAGTATTACAAATGGAATCTATCTTAATACATAGGCCATTTAGCAACGTAACATGCTAATATATATTAGGACCAGCCTTGCACTCAAGGAGCCTGCTCTGGCATCAACTATCCCCAAATTTCTTAACCCCCCAGTTGTTGTGTACACGGCAAGTGTTTTGTGCAGAATTACCTCACAAAAAATCAATTAATATTTATCCCGTCCTTTCATGGTTTAAGAAGATAAGCTAAGTTTATTTATGGGCCTCCCACAAATGGCACACTATAAGGCAAGGTTTGCCATACTGTACCAAAACAGGCAGTACAAGGCATACAATACTATACTAGTTTGGTATTGGTACATGATATAGGAGGCATACTGATACTCGGTATGCCGAACCAACCCGATACCAACACAGTAACAAGTTGGCACCAGTATAAGGCCCATTACCGAGATGGTGAACCTTGCTATAAGGTGTAAGGTGTTGCCTTAAAAGAGTCTAATCTCTATCTCTCCCTAATTTGAGCGTCAAGGTGCTTGTCTAAAGAGTCTAAAAGGAGTTAGGGAAATTAAGCCTCAAGTAAGACTTCTTTCTTACAACCGCATGTTTGTTTTGTATTAGCTCCTAGAAGGACTTTCCAAACATATCATAAACTCATATTTTTCATAGAATTAGAATTGTGGATTTGTATGCATGTTTTAAGTTGTGGTGTTGTTCCCCATATCGATACCTTACTGGTATGATACTATGCAATTGGAGCTGGCACAGCAAATACTATCCTGCATTGATACAGGGGAGCATATCAAGACCTCTAACTATATCATTATTGTAAGCTCCTAGAATCTCATCTAAAAAGGCTAATCAAAAGATATTATTTAGATTTCTTGGCCTATATAAGTATCCAAGGTCTAGCCAATGCACAATCATTGTGGCAATAAACACACGCTAGCACATGTCCTCAAAAGTACCTGATTGTATTGTTATGATATGCAGTGTATGGTCCAGAATGGTACAATACTCAACATGCTGGTATTCGTCATGGTTGGCATGATTTCTTAGGTACAACTTAAGTCCTTGGGGGAATGCAACCATGAAGTACAGTATCTCCATTCCATATTGTAATTCTAAAACATGAGTAGATATCAAAATCTAATGATATGTAAACACATACGAAATACAAGCCTTCCATTAGAAATCAAAAAAGAGCAACAAAATGAACTTCAAAAATACACATACTACAACCACGAGCTTACCTTTACATATATAAGACTCCTGTACAGTTCAGAATCTAGTGTTGATAATTCATCGAGAAAGCTATAGCGACCCAACAGCTTCTGCACAAAGACTGGTGAAAAGGAATAGTCTAGTAAAATCCCTTCATAAAGAGCTTTTCCAACCACTCTTCCAAGGAATTCAATCATCTCAATGCCATTCCCTAGCAATCTCGCAGACATATTAGGAATTAAATTGTTCTCTGATGTAGAGGTTTGAGAAAAAAGTCCATACCTGTGCCCACAAAAAATGTTGAGTATTTTTTTATTATGTACAAGTAAACAAGCTACTTGAAAGAAAATGGATTACTACATGAAGAAACAACATTTAGACTTACTGAGGGTCAAAGGCAGCCTTTGACAAATCAGTTAAGAACTCCTTTGACAGACCTCCGTAATCCAGACCAGCTTCAGGAAGACCACATTCACTAATAAATGACACATTAATGCATGACTTCAACCTTGATCCAAGAAAATTCAATTGCCTATATCCGTCTTCAATAATGTGGTCTCGACGAACAACTATCTCAATTGACCCTGAACCTGATCCGGACACCTCACCAGCCACCCTTCTGGCGACTTTGTCCATCTTAATAAATTCCCTGAACATTTGAACTCTGCAAAGGGACTATAAATGTAAATGAACCATCATGAAATATTAGCAGCAAAAGCGCATCAGGAAAGTAAAACTTCAAACAAGCTCTATTTAATGTTGTCAATAAAGTGAAATTGTAAAGCAGGTCAATTTGATTCAATCATTTCAGAGACAAAAACAAGGTAGAAGCAATGATTAGATATCTGCAGGAATGATGCATTAGTCTCAGAACTATACAGGACTGGACTTGAGTTTACGATATGCTGATTAAGTAATAATACAAATTTACAGCTAATGACAGTGACAATCAAGGAATACTAGTTCGTAGAATGATGATTTTCACATCTGTCTAGAGGTATCATGCTTTCCATATGATAAGTAGCATAACTCAAACCTAACTCACAAACAAACAACATGACTTGTTTATCCCTTGTTCACAAATTATTGCATCCTTTTTTAAGTCCACAGCAGTCTCCATTATCTATCAAGCAACAATCATTCAGAACTTTGGGGGCCCTTTGGCCACCCTAAGTTGCTCTAGATAGGGTTCTGGAGCAAGATTAGCCGCATTCAAGATGCGATCATGAACCCACCAACTTCTAGAGGCCATAATTTTCTCATTCAACATCAATTTCAGCATGCCAGGCATCAAAATAAAGCTCTCAAGAAGTAATATGAAAGTGCTGTGACCCCTAACAGGTTCACCACACAAAACTAACTAGAGACTAAGATGATATTTAGGCCTTTAAATTGGCCAGTCAAAGTAAAGTTTCCTTTTTGGGGAAGACTTTGATCTCACAATCCAGGAAGAATTGGGTGAAATGATTTGATTTAAGAAGTCAAGATCTAGCTCCATGGAGATTTTAGATTTGTGATTATTCCTACTGGTCATAGCTATTTTAGGAAAGCCGCAATATCTTCTAACTATAAGAGAAACCTGACATGGATTTTGTTAGGACAGACCTCACTAGTATAAAAATAAGGGGAATATAATTGGTTTTAATATAATCGGTTTTAATCATCCTTAACCCTACTTTAGCAATTCTCCTATTTTTTCAGAGGTTAGACATGAACAGATTGAAAGAATTGCTTCATTCTCTCTCCAACCAGGTCAGGAAAATCGAGGAGAAGATAGTTTTTCAGCACCCTGGCCAGCATCATTGCAGTAAACCACGTAATTTTGAGTACAAGATAATTTTTTTTCATTTTTCTGATAATAGGGTATAACATAAGAATTGAGAAACATGTGCGTGGGTTGTTAGTAAGCAAACACATTAGTTTCATGCCCTTAGTGAGAATTGCATTCACTTCAAAACTTTGGTCTTAATAATTATACCTTTCATTCTTACCTCATCAATTTATCACCTTAATGTATCCTCCTCTGATTTTTGTTAATATATTTCTCAAATATAGTCTGGTTCTTTTTTTTTGTTTTCAAGAAACACGTCTCCAACTCCTATTAGATTCAAGAGAGAAGGAAAAGAGTAAAAGAACCCAAAAAAAAAAAAAAAACACTAGGTACCAAGAATAACTTGACCCTTTATTTAGTGACGTCATATATTTCCATAAAATCTCATATTCCTACGACCCACACATGCTAAATTTATCAGACTAGAATTTCAATTAGCATTCAGGTAAGGTAAGTTTTACTATGGCATATTAAATTTTCCATAAAAGAAATACATCAAGAGGTTTTCTACATATCAATAACAGCCAGGATGTCAGGTTGATCAAAAATTACTATGTGGAGGTATTTGTACAAAAAATACTGCAAGCACATTGTAATCACCTATCTGCACAATGAAAAGACAAAGTCATCAATGATCGGCAATTGTAAGATGTTTTGAAGTTGGATTTCTTAAAGGTTTCTGTGGACAAATGACTTCAAGAAAACCGCCCCAGTTTCTCGCAAGGTTCTATAAGCCTTACAACTAACTTGCACAGCAAAGTATTCCTCATGTTACAGTTCAAGTTAGAGCAAACACAGCTACCCAAACAACTATTTAATAAGTAGAAATTGTAAGTATAAACCCTACCATGAAAAGGGTTTGCCATACCAGACCGAACCGCCCGGTACGGGGCGGGCCGAACCGTCCCGGCGGGGAACCGAGACGGTTCCGGCATGCAAAACGGTACATGCCGTTGCTGGGAAGAAAAAGAGAGGAAGAGAGAGAAATAAAGAGAGAGAGGGAGGAAGGGGATCCGCCGGAGGCCCTCCAGCGAGCAGTCTTGGCCGTCGGGCGGCGGAACGGCCTCCCGCGGCTCTGCGTGGGGAACAGGGGTGGATCGCCCCTGTTTCTCGGATTTTTTTTTTTAAAAAGCTTTTTCAAAACGAAGTCAGCAAGTGGTTTGCCGACTTCACTTAATTAAGTCGGCAAACCACTTGCCGACTTCATTTTGAAAAAGCTTTTTATAAAAAAATCGAGAAACAGGAGCGGATCGCCCCTGTTCCCCGCGCGGAGCCGCGGGAGGCCGTTCCGCCGCCCGACGGCCACGGCTGTCCGCCGGAGGCCCTCCGGCGGATTCCCCTCCCTCTTTTTCTTTCTCCTTCCCTCTCTCTCTCTATTTCTCTCTCTTTCTCTCTTTTTCTTTCCCGATTTCCTTCGTCGGTTCGCCTCGGTTCGGAATGGAACGGAGGCGTGCCGTATCGTACCGCCGGCCGGCCGATCCGGCCACCGGTACCAGTACAGAAAACCTTGCATGAAATGAATCCAAAATACTGATTCAGTACAGTCAATCATACCAGTCACATGCAAATAAAATGGTCATAACTAGAGGGTATATGTGTAGCAAATGAATACTAGACAAAAAGATCACAACTAACTAATATATGCATATGTTACATATCTAATTAAGACTAAAACCTAGTGCACTTCCAAACCTAGGTATTTTTGTTGTCATGGATAGATCTGTAACTTTTGGCATCCACCCAGAGCCAAGCATGGGTTCAAGTTGCAGAAGGGGTAACCTCTAAGAATGCTACCTGCAGAAAAAAGGTAGGGGCTAGAGAGCCACTTGTGGAAACGACTACCTAGTGACCAGAGTGCATCACCATATGGAAAGGCTACTTGATTGTCTAAGATTGAAGCTATCACATGGAAAGAGTAGACCAAGTAGGACACAGACAGCGGGCGTGGTTATCAGATACTTGATCAAGGCCTATGGCTGATACACCTATAACACCTAGGCATTTTTGGTGTTATAGTTAGGGTCGTAACATTAAATGAATAATCATAAACAAATACTAGATGATTTCAAATGCTGCTTCAAGGGTACTTTACGCAAAAAATCAATCTACCATAATTACAAAAAGATTTATGCGTGTTTCAATTATATTAAAATATAATTAGAACATTTTTCATGATACCTCTCTTCAAATGGATATACATGTGGAACAGTTGTGAGTAGAGAGCTCATGCTTGAGATGGTTGAAGAATCGCCACACTGCAAATTTATAAATGCAGCTTCATGAGCTCTGGCAGCTGCTGCAATTGGAATGCGACCTTTTCTTGCAGGTCCTAGCCACAGAGAAGAGGGGCAGAATCTGTGCCTGCAATCCCTTTCATAAAGCAAATGAAGGCATCTGACTGCTACATCTGTTACGGTTTTACTGCTGGGTCCTCCATTATTAATAAAGGAATTATATACAAATGTGTTAAGCACTGATGCAATTCTTCGCTGCTGCTGAAGTGTAAATGGAACCTAGTTGATAAAAGAAAATGATTAGAGTATGTTGAAAAAATCACATACTTAGAAGCTCACATCAGTATACCTGTTTTTCATAGAACTCTATGTCATCTAGAACCAACAGCAAGTGTGCATATGTAGCACAAAACAGATGCAACATACACGACAAGTCCTTCGAAACACCTTGTGGTCCTCGCCTCATAGCTTCAACATCCCATAAATCATGAGCATCCTCATTAACATGATCAGGACTAAGAGGATCACCATTTGAGTTGGTACAGTTTCCATCAGTTGATCTTCCAGCAATCTTCTGTAGCACATTCACCCACTTGCTTCCAGCATCCTTCATGTTCCACTTGTGCCTTGTATCACAGATTGTTTCATTGCAATTCCCAACGTTAGCATCTTTTGCATCCTTGCGAAATTTGACTTCATAGAACAAGTGGCCAGTTCCGCTAAAGATGGAAGCTTCCAATATTTCCCATAGTTCCACAAGAAAGCCAGGAGTGAAAGAAAGTATATTAAGAATAGGCAATGACCCAAGAAAAGGGTTCAAAAAGGAAAATATTCTAAGCATGTAATAATACAAATATATGACATTTAGTAGCTTGAAGTTCCCCAAGTATTCTATGCTCTGATTTGTAGCACAAGTATATGCAACTTGAGCTGAAATATTCTTCTTCACCATGATCAGAAGATTCCTTAGGTGCCACTGCTGGTGCACAGGTTTAAGAAGGTCTATGTATGAAGACTTCATGTTATTGCTATTATCTGAAATTGAATCAACAGCTTCAGAAGAATAATCTGTTGCCAATAATTCATCTCTATGTTTTCTCATCAAACCTACATTGCTCTCAAGCCAATTTAGAAGGTTCTCTGAAAAAATATTGACGACATGAACATACAATCTACAATCTAGGCCTTGGATAAAGCGCCCAGTAGCACAAGAATCATCACCATACTCCATTGCTAAGTTTATAATGTTTGCAAGAGCCCAACCAGAGCAAGGGATTGCCTCAGCACAAGAACCAGAATTTTCTGACTGCTCTAATTTTAATATTTCATCAAAGATTTTATCCTTGGAAATCTGCCACCACCTGCCAAAGTTTAATCAGTTCCAAAGCCTCCAGAACATAGTTTTGAAGAAGAAAATGTTAGCAGCAACATATAAGTATTAGCATCAATATGTCTTCCATAGAATGATATAAATTATAGAAATCCTTGAGCAATCCAATATATAAAAGTGACATATGATTGCCATCTTAACATAGCGCAGCCTAGTCTGCCCAGATGCAAACTAGTTAATATAAAGTTTCCATTCACATGTCCAGAAATGGCAAGCCTACAAGCTGAGTGCAGTATGCAAAGTAAAGAAGGCATATCTTTTAAGTGCCAAAGCTCAGGTACCCGTGACTTAGAAAGCAGAAAGATGTAATCAAGATCATCAAATTCTGATATACTATGTGATTTCAGTTGATCTGAACCCTCTCGCCTCTCAAAACGGAAAAAAACTATGGAAATACCTAGCCAATATCTGCAGATTGGAACTTTAGGGGTGTAAATACCTCTTTTCACTAAGGGTGCGTTTGGTTATACTTTTTGATTTTTGATTTTTAAAAAATATTTTTTTATTTTTATTTTTGATTTTTGCTATTGAGTAAAAGCAAAAAAGTAAAAAGTATGTTTGGTAACTACGTTGCTATAAAGCAAAAAGCAATGTTTGAGGACGGCAGGTGAAGAGCTCGATGAGGGAGAAGGGTTCAGGAAGGGAGAAAGAAGGGGGTGAGGAGGTGAAGAGCTCGACGAGGGAGAAGGATTCGGGCTCTTTACTTTTTGGTTTAGCGTTTTAGATGTGCGGAAGCAAAAAAAGCAGAAAAGCAAGTTTTGGAAAGCAAAATATTTTTTCTTTGCATATAAAGCAATTATTTTGATTATTTTGATTTTTGCTTTTTGCTTTTCATGGTGTTACCAAACATTGCTTTTTGATTTTTGCTTTTTAAAAATCAAAAATCAAAAAAAGTACTTTTTTAATGGCTAACCAAATGCACCCTAAATAATCAAGGTATTACTATACAACTGTAAAATTCACCAAGAAAAATTTTAGAGTCATATATATCAGAAATTGGTGACCCTTACCAGTAAATTGTCGAGGCACGGTAGCAGTGCAGATTCATGCTTAAGAGCAGGTAAGAGAAGAGATGGTAGACACTGAGTGAGATACGGAACTGTCAGTATGAATACACAGTACTGTTTAGAAGCATCATTCGCATCAAAAATATCAGTATCGCCCATATCTAGCCTCTTAGAATGAAAAGAGCACAAAGCTAAAGTTATTGCACTTGCAGTAATCACAAAACAATCGTCTGTGGACACAACAGTCTTTTTTCCTGAGGCAACTTGAGAACCAAGTTTCATGATGTATTTCCTAATACAGCTGTACATACCACTTTTTCTTGTAGCCATAAAACCAATTAATCTCTTTACAGCAATATCAGCATCTCTGATATTATCACTTTTCAGACTCTTCCAACCTTTTAGATCAGATAAGGAAATACTTAAACGCATTGCAAGCACAGTAAGTGGAACCATGTTTTCATGTCCATCACAGGTGATATCACACTCGGCAAGAATGAATGAGCATAATGAAATCAGCTTCTGTGCTTGATAAAGCCATGTGGATTTTTCCTCATTTGTACCTACGGCCAAAGAACAGAAGTTTTTCTCTGCATCTGCAAATTAAAAGGAATAAAGGTCAGCAAAAATATGGATTATAATAATATGAAATCGCAAAAATTAATGACTTCTGTAAAGAATTACTCTTTTCCTTTTGAAAATAACAGTATTTGGAGACAAGCCAGGCAATGATTTTACATGTGGTCATATTAACCTTCACACATTATCATAACTTAGAATTATAATACTCCACATAGTTCATCTCTCTTACAACCATCCATGAAGTCTATTGGCATTACCAACTATTGCTTTTCAACTCATTTTCAGAACTACACATGCATATGGTGCCTCGATAATCTACCAATTTTTTCTTTTTTCTGGATACAAGCGGGTGCTTGCACCGATATAGCATGAGTACACCCCAAAAGGTCAAAAAATAAAATGTCCTGCCAAAGGTTGGGGGCAGGTCTAACCATGCCGCCAGGTCCAGTCGTCGGTGTGCTCAGCCACATCTACCATTTTTTCTAATACTACTGGATATGATATCTAAAGGAGTGTGTATCACTCATCCCCTCCTTTATTCCTTCTACTTCTTCACAAATATGCTATTGTAAAGTCTTCAGTTGTTGTCAGCAGACTCATGATATATCAGCCAAAATGAGTAGCATGAATACCAAGTCTGACAGGAAATTTTGTGCATATTTTATCAGCATTTGTTTTTTTAATATTTTACAAAACAGGATCTGCACCATCCAATGAATCCAATTCAATACCTACATCCCTTTCTCAATAAGGAATAATTGCAAAATAAACAAACTTGTTTTGTATAATAAGTGCTACCCCAGGTATGTACATAGTGATGAAAAACGTGAAGCATCGGCTTAGAAAATGGAGAGGAAAAAGCAGTCATGGGAAAACAGTGATAAGATGGCATACCAGTTGAGTTTATACTTCGTAGGAGAATTTTGAAACATGTCGACATACACTTAACATTAGTGAATTGAAGTTTTTGATGCAAAGTTGATGATCTAGCTGCAAAAAAAAGAAAGGGCCTCAATAGATTCTTGGAAATCCATCCACTTGTCATTTGATTGTTGTGCTGATCAGCTAAAGTTTCCCATTCCTGTTGAAGCTGTTCTGAAACCTTTTTCATTGCATTATACCGCCTCCAGACTCGCTGAATGTGAAAGCAAGGAATGAAGGGCTGATGTTAGAACACTTGGATTCAGACTCAACTGAAGATAAGCAATCAGATCCTTACAATCTGAAGCAAAAAGAAAGAAGAGGCAACATATGGAACACCATCTAATAAATACACTCACACATTTGGTATCTGAACAGATGAGTCAAAGAAAAAAAAAAGGAATCAAATGTGATATATTACACATGCTAGGATCATAAACATTATGAAAGAAAAATCATGTGGAATACCGCAGAAAGGCGGTTGCTTAAGTCCCAGCAACTTGGCTCTACCATGAAGAGAACTATTTGTGCTATCAAGTTGATCTAAATCCATAACAGGAATTAGCAGGTATTTCAAATTGATTATGCTGTCTTTGACACTCAATAATGATGTTGGTTATGCTGTCTTTGATGCTCAATAATGACCAGTACAGGCAGTGCTAATTTGTTTATATGGACTAGTGACTCAATTTTTTATTTATAATTGTCTTTGTTAAGTTGTGGTTATAAAATCTTCAGAAAGAACCAAAACTTTCCAGCTGAAACCACCCCTTGGTCAGCCTACATAATGGCCACTATCAAATGCCTTTTGGCAGATTTGGTCCAATGTTTCAATTACACGTTAAAATAACTAGAAGGACCAGAAGTAAAGCCATTGTTTTCTTCTTTCTGATTAATTATCCCAAGGAAACGTGGAAACCTATTATTCTGAACCAGCTGAGATAACAGATAACTCAAGTATCCCTCGCCTGATTCCATTATTTGTCTGAAATCTCAAAAAATAACATTTTTCAGTTTTTCTAAGAAAATATTTCTGTTGTAAGGAAAAAAGAAATGCAACAGAAGTACTTCATCCCTAATCAAACAAGTTTCTTGAACGCATTCGCACAATCTTTATCAAGACTTTCTTACCAAATCCCTCGGGATGGGATCTTTAACCACTTAAATATATCACCGACCCCTTATCTAGAGGTTTTATGACTCAACGGCCACACTTTGCACAAAATTTCCAAATTATTCCCAAATTCCAAATAACAAACTTCAGTACCAAGTCAGTGTGAAAGAAATCCTATTTCTATCCATACATGAATACAAAGAACCGCATCCATAGCTGTCGTTACTCAACGATACCCAGGTTAAATATTTCAACATCAAGAACACGAAGGGGGTGGAAATACGTAATCTTCATCTAACATAACGATCAAAGAGAGAAATAAAGATAGAAAAAGAGATGATAGGGTGAGGGAGAAATGGGAAGGAGGTACCTGGACGAAGAGGGCAGCGGCGGAGGCACGGCGATTGTAGATGCGGAGCTCCCTCTCCTGTGAGACCTTCTCGAGAAGGGCGTCCCGCGAGATCTCTTTGGCGCTCGCGCCCCTCAGCGAGACCTGAGAAGGAAGTGGAGAAGATCAAAGATGGAATTTTGTAAGCTTTTGCCCAAGAAAGATCGCGCAATCGGAGGAGAAATAGAGGAAGATTGAGAGGAATACCTGGCGTTGTTTTGGAGGCACAGACATTAGGGAGTGTTAGAGCCGGACCTGACGGTCGTCGCCGGCGGGGAGACACCAGAGACGTCGAACGCCCCCCACCTCTCTTCCTCTCTGTTGCTCTCTCCCCAATTTGGAAAAGTTCGTCTTCTGTTTTGGCTAGGGATGAACCCAAAGACTAAATTTGATCGGATGCCCGGCCACGGTATAAACTAGAAAGGGGAAGGCGGAAAGGGATGTAAATGGAGTCGGCAACTGCAATCCCGTGGTTTAATATCTTCTGTTCGTTTGCTCATAAAACGTAGCGCCTAAGTGCCGACTTTGTGTCAGGGGTCGCATGGTCTTTTACTCGCCGGAAGAAACTCCGATTTTACATAAAAAGTCGGCAGCAGACGCCGACTTGCGACTAACTAAAACGAGCACTAATAATATTCAAAATCAAATTTCCAGGGCAAATCCTCACCGAAAGGGCTCCGCCAACGAAGGATGGTAAAAGTTTTGAACGATGAATGAAATTGTGTGCACATTCCTTTTCCTGGAAGATATATATAAAGTAACAAATACAACAAAACTAATAAAATTAATTCTCTCACATATCCAATATAATAGTTTTCGACGTGATAAGTTAATTGAAACTAAAAGAAATCTTACCTATGACCCCAGCAATCTCAAATCTTAGGAAAGGTAAACGGGAAACAAATGATACAATTTTTTATAGGATTTTGCTATGATTTTTTTAATTATATTTTACTATAAAAAATATTTTAAATATTTCATATTATTATTTTTATATATTTTATTTTTAAAAAATAATATATTATTATTATTATTATTATTATTTTATTCTTCCTCATGCTCTTGTGCCCCTCACCCCACCCTCTGATAGCACCCATGACTCCTCCACTGTCGGCCTCCCCTCCGGCCTCGCATGCCAGCGGTTCCTCGACCACCACCGTCCCCCTGACGCACCCATGGTTATCCCACCATACACCCCCCACCTCGAGCGCTAGTGGCTTTTGCAGCCCACCCCCCACTTCTATGGGAGGATTCCTCATAAGTGTGGAATATGGATCTCCGCTCAAGATGCAAACACTGGTGTAGATACCACAGGAGAAAAGAAGAAGAGAGATGTATAAAAAAAATATTATGGATCGGCTTAAGGCTTACCTTCGTGGGATATGCAAGTTTCACTATAAGAAAAAAAATAAATACAAAAGGAGATTATACCCTCTCAACTCCGTACATCAATTTCTCTCTCAACAAGAAGCTCTCAACTCTCATAATGCTCTCCAAATCCTCCAAAGAGACTCTTGGGTCATGTCTCAGAATCCTTAGCCTCTCTCTGTTGCCACAGGCCGTCAGACTCTTTAAAAAAAATCTAAAAACAACTCTTGTTAGGACTCCACACCATTTTGGCCATCTAATCAATCTTGCATGTATCCATGGCCGTCCGATTCAACCTTGCATGCACCCATAGCCGTCTGATTGCATCTGCATGCACCCGTGGCCGCCCGATCGTGCACACCCATGTGTGGACTGCATGAAGCACCTCCTAGACTGTGCGGTAGACTGCGTATCTCATGCGTCCTGGGTCACATGCGATGGGCCTACACATGGGCTGCACATGCCTGTGGGCCGCGCTTGCAGGCCTGCATGCCTGTGGGCCGCGCTTGCAACCTGCACGCCTGCGGGCCATGCTCCTGTGGGCCTACACTGTGGGCTTTTTCGTCTTGGACTTCACTGCTGTAGATCGAATTTGATGCATCAAAACCCAATAATTTCTATCTCGCTCGGCATTCGACATCCACATAACTTTGAAAGCTTCTGAATGATCTTGCCCACACACCCTACGGCAAATATCTGACTGCTAATGGATTGGCAAATATAAGAGTCGAGCCAGATCATTCGATCTCATCTCTGTTATATGTTATGATTGTCTGACCTGAGATCTGCTCGGGGTAGTCTCCTGCGGCAATAGAAACTTTACCCTGGGACATTACCTGTCATCCTCTCGAGTCTCCCGACTTATACCCAATCCACCTATACCTAGAGCTACACCTCATCCTAAACTCCCACTGGCATCTGAAGCTCCACTCGCACTGAGCTTCCTGCTAAGATATAGTACCCTCTACACCTTTTTCCTTTCAAAACAATCTTACTGTCACGCACAACCTTCAGGATTCTATCATCAGCTCTCCATCTGTAACTATTTGAATCCAGTCTGTTCGGTGAAATCAGATTACTTCTGAAGCTAGGTATGTATCAAATCTTATCCAACTTTCTCACTGCTCCATCATGTGTCTAGAAACTAACTGTCCCAATGCATTTGATCGCATAGCTCGATCTATCCGGTGAATGAACAGTGCCCTCACTGCTTTCTATGGAGTCAAACATCTTCACTCTACAACAAACATGATGCAAATATGTTAAATCTAAAATCCACTAAGAGGAAGAAGTAAGTACCTCATCTAAGACCATAAGCACATCATCTGTCTCATCAGTATTGCTACCATGGACCACCACTGCTGAATTAGCTTTTGTCCGATCTCTAAGCTATGGACAATCTCTGACTTGATGTCCCAACTCATCATATCGATAGCATCTGATCTTGTTGAAGTCTCTCAACTTGGATCTGAACTGCCCATCTTACGATCCTCTGCCACTACCACCTTCAGTCACCACCAAAGTCAAGTTGCCATCTGAACTCAAAGCTCAGTTCTACCATCTGAGAAGCTTGTTCTGGAGAAGTGTAAAAGTGATCTCATCTATCTTGATAGTGCTCCTCCTCACAAGAAGAACAGTCATTAAAGACTCAAACGAAGGGAGAAGCAATAAAAGCAAAATCAATGCCCTAGTCTTCTCAACCTGCTCATCAATGCTGAGGGGATCGGTGAGAATCTTCTAAAAGTTGTTGAGATGCTTCTATACGCTTTGTCTCTCGCTTATCTAAAGCTGATAGAACTACTTCCAGAAGAAGAGAGCATTGGTGAGTGACTTCGTCATGTACATCTCCTCAAGTTTCATCCACATCACCATCGAAAAAATCTCGCTAAGCATATGGATCACCATATCATCCGTCAAATACAAACGGATCATACTCACCACCTGCATCTAGAGCCACTTCCAACTCTTCTCCTACGTGGTAGTCGATTTCTTCTCGTATAAGAGAGCATTAATCAACTCTTATTGGATGAGCACATCTTTCACCCTCACTTGCCATAAGGAGAAAATGCTTTTCCCATCATAACGGTTGATCTCTATCTTGATTGAGCATGTCTTCTTCATCTTCTTCAACTTCGATCAACACTGCCATAATTTGGACAACCGCATGCTTTGATACCACTTGTTGGGAGAATTCCTTACGAGTGCGAAATACAGATCTCTATCCAAGATCGCAAATGCTAATGTAGATACCATAGGAGGAAGGAAGAAGAGAGATGCACAAAAGACATAATAAAAAATAACATAGATCATCTCAAGGTTTGTCTCTACAGGGCATGCAAGCTTCACTATAAGAGAAAAAATAAATATAAGAGGAGATCACATCCTCTCAACCCTTTATATCAATTTCTTTCTCAACAAGAAGCTCTCAAATCTCACAATGCTCCCAAAACCCTCCAAGGAGACTCTTTGGCCACCTCCTAAAATCCTCAGCCTCTCTCTAATTCCACAGACCGTCGAGCACTTTTCAAAAGCCTAAAAACGACTCCTATTAGGACTCCAAATCTTTTTGGCCGCCTAATCACCCTCGTATGCACCCATGGCCACCCGATTGTGCCCGCATGCACCCGTGGTTGCCCGATCATGCACACCCATGCATGGACCGCGTGAAGTGCCTCCTGGACCGTGCGCGCTGGACCGCGTAGTAGACCATGCGTCCCGTGCATCCTAGGGCACATGTGCTGGGCTTGCGCACCTGCAGGCCATGCTTCTATGGGCCTATGCCGTGGGCTTTCTGTCTTAAGTTTCGTTACTGTGAGTCGAATTCGAGGCATCAAAACCCAACCACCCCTCTTATCGGAGCTCTCTCTCCGACGCCCGCCACTTTTGTGCACCCCACCTGGGTGCCGGTGTCTTTTGCAAACCCCCGCCCTAGCCCCCACTGCACCCCCTCCTCGGACCCTCCCCGATGCCTGCCGCTTCTGCCCACCCCCTACCCCACGAACCCATGGTTGCCCCACCCCGCGCACACCCAAGGTGGGCCTCTGGCAACAACGGCTTCTACGGCACTCTGCCTTGCACGTGCTCAAGATTCCCCCACCCACAGCTTCTCCGTCCTACCTAGGGCTCCTCCGTCTTCGTGGCCATAATAAAGATTTTTTGAAAAAAAATTAATTATTGTATAAAATAATTTTACTATGCATATAATATTTCAATCAATTAAAATCTGAAAAATTCATATTTAATCAGACGGTTAAAAATATATAAATAATAAAAAGATCAAAATATTTTTTGAAGCACCGTGGTTTTTTTTTTTTTTAATTTTATGGTTGACAATCAGGGAGAGGCAAATTAGGGACCAAAATAACCTCTGCCGAATTTTTACGTTAAACGTCTGCACCAGGAATCAAACCTCGTGACATTGTCGGGCCAAACTTTTTAACATCCCACCAATGGCCTCAAAATTGGACAGGTTAATTATATGTTTAAAATAATATTTTAAAAGGCTGCTATTTAAGCGTGACAGACAATAACTTTGCAAAATCATGAAAGTTGCCACCGTTCTGCTCAAAAAGAGAGAGACGGAAACTAATGTAACTATGTAAGAAAAAAAACAGGACCTCCTAAAGGAATTCCGCAGCCAAATTTGAAATCCTGCCTGGTTGGTGACACCTGGGATTCAGCCAATTTTGCAATTCTACCCAATTAATAACATCTGAGTTTTTGATTCGAATTACAGTGCCTAACAACAGTATTTTGAGTATCTAGTATGATGATGTTTTGTTTTTAAGTTCTCCAGACTAACGATATAGCTAATTAGCGACATTTCAGACTGGTATGAATCGCACCTTTATCAGGGACGGCAGGCAACGTAAATCAAGATGGCATCAGCATCTATCAGCTACACGTTCTTGCTCCTGAGTTGGCGCTTCTGTTCTGCTTGTTCCCTCACCATTTTGGAGAACTCTGAACACTAAATGAGCTTATAAACTCATTCATGGTAACAATCCAATTTTCTTTAAAAAATAAAGGAATAACCACACCGATGACAAGCCTATAATGCAACCTTACAAAGAGAAATTTTTTGTGCACCGTGGACAGTGCAAAACCGCACGCATCATCTTTTGTGATTGGCTCACATGTGGAACTGAAAAAAAAAAAAAATTATGCACCGTGTCCTAACCCAGTGCGTGAGTCAATAACGGTGGACAGTGCGCACATCCTGCACTGCCTGCGGTGCACAAAGAATTTCTCCCTTACAAATGCCTAACGATAGGTAGCATTGCACAGGTTACAAACTGTTTCCATTACGGGCCAAAAACAGCAAATTTTGTACCGATACACGAATATCATCTTTTTTTGGAATCAATCCATGGAACGAGCAGAGCAAATACAGATTCATTGTCAACAACTTATAAGACAGGAAAATATGTAAAATGAAATTCCATGAATAGCATCCGCAAATGCTACAATAATCACATTATACATCTCAATCACCACATTTAACCATTTTAACCATCTCAGTCACCACAAGAGCTCCATTCAACAAAAGGCGGGCTGATACCTCACATCGCATGCCATGTCATTCAAAATTTAATCATGCTTTCTTGCAGGAGGTGCAAAAGGATGACGAAGCTTCAGGCTCATCAATAAAGAAAATTCAGGAAGAAAAGAAGCTTCAGAAAATGAACTGCTCTAGCATTCATCAAAACCATTTAGTCTGAAAATTGAAAAGCTTATTGTCCAAGGGCCCATATAAAAGCAAAGAAAACCTTCAATTTGTTCATCGATCCCTGCAGTCACTAATTTACTCTACTCGTAGTGGCTTCACTTACAACAGTTCTTCCGAGTAATTGATAGCCAGATCCCAATAGTGTGGAACCCCAGCATCTGCAAACACTTTCCTGGCAGCAGCCTCGCTTCTGCACTGGTGAACAAGAAACCTATTGAAGCTAGGTTTTGCAACACTACCCTGCCATACCAAAACACAACTATTGGCAGGAGCGTCTGAGTCCTCAGCTTCATCCTCATTGGTGACAGCAGCTGCCCAGTTTATCCGTTTCAGCATCAGCTTCCCATACCTTTTAACTGGCTTTCTGCCCCCTTCCACAACCACAACACTGACGCCATCCGATATCACAGCACATCCAGTCAGCCGGTTCTCTTGGGCATTCACATCAACTTTGAAGCGTGTTTGTGGGTGTGAAAGGTCTTTAATCTTGTACACAGAAACAAGAGTCTCAAGTGTGTTCGGATCATCAAAGAGCCTCCTCTCTTTTTTCTCACGACGTTCTGCAGGGGTGAGCTTGCGAGCAATGTTTCTATCAACATGAGCTTGCTCTCGCTCAGCAGCAGCACTACGAATTTCCATTTCAAGCTTTGTGGGGTCTTGAGTTGCTTCAGAGCCTAGGACCTTCATTAGATTGCTCATCTTAATCTTGGGCTTGGGAGGCTCTATCAGGCCCTGCCTGATCATTTCTTGCCTGTCTCTTTCCTTTGCAAGGCGCCTCTGTGTCCTTAGTTTCTTCTGCTCCTTCTTTGTAAGCTTCAGAGGTTGTGGCGGTGGTGGGGCAGGCTCTGCTGGGGGCTCAATCGGAAGCGGGTGCTCTATATATATTGTGATCCTGTCCATGTTCAGTTTCACATTGGCGACGTCATCATAGGAACCTGAAGGTAAAATCGGCTTGTCCCTGATTTCAAATACAGAAATAAGATAAATGTTTGAAGACTATGAATCAATTACAAATAATAGCATTCAATAGCCACTTACCACCACTCTATTTCAGGGATCTCTTCCTTCTTCTTCTCTTTAGTAAGCCTCACCCCTACTGCTATCAAATTCGGGTTACTGTCAGGATCAGCCTTGGCCTTTGCAAGCTGTGACTGCTTCATTTTCAATTCCTTTGCTTGCGCTTCTCCAAATTGACTCTGCAAAGCAAGGTATTAGTTTAAGGAAAGTCAACATGAGAAGGAAGTTATCATACAAACAGAGAATCAGGTAGCACAAATGAGACCTTAAATTTTATCATCTCTGCCTCTTTTGACCATTTGCCTTCCTCTACAAACTGAAATGTCATCCTTTTGGGCCTCAAGAGCTTTGTTTTGTTAATACCCATCCCCTCATCAAAATAAGGATTCGATTGTGCACTAGCATCTAAATCTGGTTTGATTATTTGAAATGCTTCTTTCTTCTGTTTGTTGATATTGACCTGTAACACAAAAACAAATAATAAATGCTCAATAACACGTATCAGAAAAAAGAAAGAGAAGTCACTACAATCACCTTCAGAGTACTGAGATTTGTCAATTTAGGCATATTAATGACATTCCCATATTCATCAATTTCTCTACCCTGGGCATCTAAGCGCAGAACAGGAGCCTTGGCAGGTCTCTGAGGTGCAGCCACATCAGTTGATGATGATCCAGGAAACATATTTATAAGAGGTGCAAACTCTGGGTCCTGGCGAAATCCCATCTTAGCAGCAAGCTCTTGTGCTCGCTTTACAGCCTCAATATTAGGTGTTGTGAGGCCAGGAAGAATGCCAATGCCACCTGCAGCAGATGCCTTTTCAGACGGTGTTACCCCAACAGGTAATCCTGGCATTGCCTGAACAGGGGTTGCAGAGACAGAAGTCAAAGGCCCAGTAGAGACAGCTTGTGCTCCTAAACCTGATGGAGGAGACTTAAGCCCATCCTTGTCAGATACTACCTTGAAGTTCTCAGTGCTTGTACTAGCAGCTTTATTTAGCTGTGGAGCAAGAAAAGGAAGATTTAGATCAATTGCAATATATATACATAGCCAAACCTAAGAGGCAATTGCCTAGACTAGAATTACCATAGGAATCTTCTTCAGCTTTTCCGCTAGTTCCTTCTGCATTTGTAAAGCCTTTTTAGCTTTTGCTAAAGCATCAAGAGACAGGCTGCCACTTTTGCCAGCGACTGAAGTTGCTGTCCCATCTGTACTGGATTTTCCAGGAACCTCATCAGATCTAATACTAACTCCCTCATTTTCATTGGTGGTAGTAATTGAAGATACCTTGGTAGGAAGGGGATGAGAAGCAGCAGTGCTAATAGAAACCATTGATGCCACAGTGAGCGGTTCCTGAGCAACAACCTGTAGAAATCATAAGGATGTGCAGTAGTTAATAAATAAAAATTATTCAAGCCATTAATTAATATGTTGTTAATCACTGTGACATTATACATTTGAAAAGACATAGCAGCATAAAAGGAAAAATCCATGGTTGCCAATTTCATAACAAGATTATCTCCTTTTTTGAGGAAAAGTCATCACAAGATTATCAAGCAATCCATCTGGAAGCATCATAAGAACTGGACATTGAACATACTCTGACAAATCTTTCAGAAAGCTCAAGCATCGAACATAAAGTCAACCATAGATGGATGAAATAAAGCTTGATAGTTAGAGTTGAGTATTATTTAAAAGCATCTTGGAATTTATTTATTAGATTTCAGATATGCTTAGAAGTTTACTACCATAGTTCATTGACATTTCAGACAAAAAGAAGGACCAGTCAATATAGACTTATTATATAAAACCAAGAACAGGTAATAATGGCAAATTAGAACTTAAGGGAGAATGAAACGGAGAGACATCAATACCAGTCAGACCCAAGTGATTACAAGAATATCTGATGGTGGTTATAACCCACCAAATAATGACATCCCTAGCTTAGGCATTCTTTGCCATCAGAATCATTTTTATCTGAATTATTCCTAAGATGCACATGACTGTATCAATGGAAAGGATATTTGATTCATGTTTAAATCAAGTGGAGCGAGCATTGATAAATTGACATGATATCATCAAATAATAAATGTTTAGGATTATTTTTTGCTCTTGCTCTCAGATTGTCCCCCCCAAATGAACTATTTGGCACATGCAAGACACATGTAAGTCATATGGCTAATTTAGAAATCATGTTACCTAATGGATGGATGCAGTCCCATAAACCAAACAAATGCCTGGAGTTAAATGTTTAACCATCAGATTTCTTCTTTTCTTGTTGCACTAAAACCCTGCTTTTGGCATATCTAGACAATGTTAAATAAAGAGTGAAGGAATCATTATACGTTTATTTACTATAAATAAAATCTATTTATGTGACCACAGGCCATGGTTGCACCATAGCATCATCTCAACACCTCAAGCACTATTTTTGTGGAGGTCACACTTACGTACATCTAACAAAGAAGTTACCTGCAAAAGAACTTCCCCTTTCCTTTGAATTTGTTAGAGCTATAAATTAGGTTTCATAATTATGTTGTCAGCAAACTCACAACCAAGCAAATAGACCCCATTTAGTACTTAAATACCTGTGACCACATCAAAATAATCATATTTCAAGTGACATCAGAAGACGAGAAAGAGAAACACAAGTTAGCAAGTTTTGTTGTTTCTATAGAGAAGTAATTAGGAGAAAATTAAAACAAGTTCAGCTCTAGGGGGGAACTTCTCGCAGCAAAAAAGAGAAAAACAAAGATCAAACTTTAAAATTTAATAACAAATAGGTAGCAGATAGGAAGAATGGGAAGCAAGTCCCAGAAGAAAATCATTAGGAAATGAATAAGAGAAAAGAAAGTGAGATAAGAAGCTGAGAAAACAAGGAACAAGTGTTAAAAGTAATAATGACAAGTTGGAATTTGAGAGACAATTGTTATACCAACGAGATATTATCTAATCAGCTTAACAGAAGGTCCTACCACCTGCATAAGAGGAATGAATTAACCATCCACATCACCGACGACTAGCAAAGGGAGGCGCAGTGCACAATGGTGAATGGACCCCATTGCAGAGTTTGGTGAGGATCAAATGTACGCAGCCTTACCCCTAGTGCAGAAAGGCTGTTTCTATGTTTTAAGCCCAAAAACTCCAGGTCACAATTGAGCAACCTTATGTCATGCCAAGGCTCACTCATTATCCTTGAGAACTAGTCATTGCCCAACTTGTGCAGTCACCTGTAGTTAGAATGCAGTCCACCACTTTGATCCTAAATTTCCATCTCAAGATATAAAATGCTAACAAAATGAAAATAGAAAATTTTTTAAAAATAGATTTACGGGCATTTTTTAAGTTTTGCCATTGTTAAAGAAAGTTAAACAATTGGCAAGGCTGAATTGTTATACACAAATACAAGACAAATATACACACATACACACACACACATATACATATATAAAGAAAAGAGAAAAATCAATGCAACTTCACTCCCGAAAATCGAGATCTCATTTGGCAATTAAGATGATTGACTTCATGTCAATATGTAAAGAACCAAATTTTCAGACAAAACATTCAAAAACTCTATTCAAGTTTTCATTTCTGAATGTCAAATAGTATAGAAAGGAAGAAAATGACAATTTTCCTACTACCACCATAGAAACAATACCTGTCCTCCAAATATACACCACAAAGAGAAAATTTGAATCTACAACCAGAAATTCAAACCAAGAAATTCTTAAACTTCCACAAAGAACCCAACATCTCGATCAAGTCTAACAGAAGATATCAATATTAACATAAATGGACCTTACCACTAAAAAATTTCAACTTTTTTCAAATAATTCATCTTCTTTAACATTTTATATATCTCGATTCACAAGATATAAACTTCTAAAGATTCATGTCTAAAACCACCAATAGAAAGAGTTATGGTTAGGAGACAATCTCCTAACACAAGCATAAGCACTCCATAGTATATCAAGCAAGGCCGTGAAAGTTCACATAAGACAACCAAAAACCAAAGTGTACTACATCGATGCACCAATAGTTGCTTACAAGAAGTCTTGGCAAGTTAAATGTAAAAAAGTTCATTAACATAGTTTTATACCCCAATAAGGGCTCAAAACACCTACTTCAGTTCAGTGAAGAAAATGGTGCACAAGATGTCCAGACTCCAGACCAGCATGACCCACTAAGAGTGACATGAAAACTTCAATGCCAAATTGTCATAGAATGGAAAATTTATTTCTCATAAGGAAAGAAGGAAGTGATGAAGCTTTAATGATTCCATAAAGCATAAAAAACACTACCACACATTTTGGAGTACAAAAATCATAAGTCAAAATCTAAAAGGCAAAGAAAATAGATTAAGAGAGATGTTGATGACATTGATGATCCTTTTTGGCAGCAGATTCAGATGGAATAGAGAAAAAAACGTGATTTAAAGAAAAGATGATTATCAAGCATTCACAGATCCTTTTACAACCCAATGGAAAAATGTGATGCCTAATTGAATTCTGAAAAGAATACTCTAGAGTGCATAAAAATCCTCAGAATATCTGATAGTTTCTTAACAATGATAATAAAGAGGATAAATCTTTCAATGAAGAATATTGCTCCCCCCCCCCCCCCCCAAAAAAAAAGGCTTGTAATGGAGGAGGGATTTGGCCATATTTCATGCCTGTGGCTGTAAGCTTAGCAACTTACATTGTTTAGTCTGATGGAGAGTTAAAAAGTTATACTAATCTCCTGATTCAAACCATCAGATGTTTGGACTTCACATTTAATGTTCCATGCACTTTTTGAGGATAGTGCAAATTTTGGTCTTTGGACTTCAGCTGCCCCCTTGCTTGATCCCAAGAGGTCTCTTGGGCTGTCTTCTCATTAGTATGGCTTTAACTTAGTAGTAGGCATCTTCTACTTGGCGTAGTGTGCCCACTTTGGAATCTTCCCAGAATTTCAAAATTACACCAGAATCCTTAAAACCTCCTTGCTTTCAAGTATTTTAAGTATCAACTTCCCTACATCCACCTTAACCACAATGTTCATATATTCGTTCTTGCACAGAGTTCCGTTTCATGATTAGTTTTGTGAAAGCTTTAGCATACAACCCCTCCCTTTATATATTAATTAATGATCCTTTACAAAGTTGTAGAATGATGTCTCCCTTATCTAAGAAAATTCCTAATGGCCTTGTCACTTCAGTTCTTTCATGGAAACTAATAGGCAAGAAAGTAAGGGTGGATGTGAAAAGTGGCAGCATCTAGGAGAATGAAAAAGTCACTAGTACAAGCCCCAAAGGACCAAACAATGAGAGGTATGTAATTCATGAGAAAGATGGGCTACAGAAATGGTCACTTGTAACAATCCATAAACTTAGGAAAATCTTGTGCATATAAAGGTCATTCCCAAGAAAAATATTTGGTGAAAATTCCATTATGAATAAGAAAATGACTTCCAGCACTATTGGGAAATTTTTGGGATAATGGAGATATTAATCTGCAAAAAATGTAAAAGAAGAGAGCTAAGATACAACTAATCCATAAAAAATGATATGGAGAGGATGACTTGAGAGTGAGAGGAATAGAAATAAAGATAAAAGAAAGATTTTCTTAATGCTCCAAACTTCCTTAAAAGAGATCTTCTCAGAAAGAATATATTTCAATCATCATTCTAAGCAAGAAATACATCCTTGGGGTGTGAGTGGATGTTTGAGGACACAAGTGCCCAAGATTTCCCAAACACTATTAGATCAAATATGTGTGCAAGTCTTTCCCTGTTTAATTAACCAAAAACTACCATCTACAACCTTAAGATCCTCTACATGTTTGAGGGAGAAAAAGAAAGAAAAACTAAATCTGAAAGTGGAACACAATCACCAATCAAAATGACTGAAATAAATTGCATTCCTTACATGCAGCCCTGCAACATTTGCAATATGAACACAAACACAGATTCAAAGACCATCATCCAGGATCAAGTTGTGATAAATCACAACAGTAAAACAATTTTACATATGAAATGAGTTTAAAAAATCTTCACAGTTATTACTGCAAACATCTCCTCATTATAGTTTTCATAACAAGGCAATATGACTAAATGCTTGATAGAAAGTAAGAAGAAAATTTTCAAATGCTAAAGCTGATCTGACATTAGTAGAACTCAATAAGGTTGTATCTAGAGCACCTAAGAAAATGTGTAAGTGGTTGAATGGTTCTTTTGGTTATGTAGGATCTGTGAATTATAGAATGCACAGTTGATGAAAGCATATCTATTATATTTAGAAAGATAAAAGTTTCATATTCTGTATTTTCTTCCCAGTAAAAAATTTCAGGGAACACATTATTTTACCTTTGTATACCGCTTTTCTCTTGGTTACCCTTCTGGAACTGTTTATCAACCTGATGAGGTCATTAGTAGAAAGGCAGGCTTTTTTTTTTTTTTCATTTATCCTCTTCCACATTGCGATTTTTCAAAAAATGGTCTTGCTTCTTACAATCAAATGTGTGTGAAAAGGATGGTCATGAGAGAACGATGAATAAAGGACAATATCGCCATTACAAGTCCTAACATTTTATAATATGCCTGGGAACAATTGGCCACATGATGGTCTTTTTGATGGAATGTATGATAGCCTCATATCAAACGAGATTGACTCACATTCATATAGTATGACATGTAGAAACCATAACTGCAAATAGAAACAACGAGAGAGAGAGAGAGAGAGAGAGAGAGAGAGAGAGAGAGCATAATAGCTGATACTCACATTAGTTGTAGAACCACTCTTCTCCATGGCCATGTAGCTCTGATCACCATTAATCATTTGCTCGTTGACTGATTTATGTTTTGAATTGAAGGAAAAAACTGATGATTTTGCCTCATCCACAGTCCCCAAATCTTCTTCCTTGACCCTATCCTTAAATTTCCATTCCCCTCTCACTTCTTTCCTATCAACTGCTTTAGCTTCATCTTCATCTCTCTTCTCCCCTGACTTGACACTATCGCTAAATCTCCTCCCTTCTTTCCGCTTTTTCTTGATTTCCGCATCGCTCATGACCTCTTCTTTCACCATATTCTCCTCCCTATATTCTTCCATGGCCCTCAATCCATCTTCTTTCCTTCTATCCTTCGAAACCCTCTCTTCTTTGTAGACACCATTCAGATCACTCGAATCCTCTGCAGCCCGGTCCTCAAAACGCCTCCTTTCCTTCTTCTCCTCTCTCCCCTCATCAGAAACCCTAACCCGCTTGTCATTCTTGTTCAATTCTTCCTCATCTCCTCCGTGCTCCTTCCTCTTCCTCGAAGAGGACGAGTGGTGGCGCCTCTCCATGGACTGCTCGCGGGAAACCCTATCCCGCTCGACCGAATCCGTAGCCCTACTCGTCGACCGCTCACGCCTCCACTCCAGATCGGAAGGGGAGTCCTCCCGGGAGCGGCGGTGGCGGCGGTTATCGTCGCGGTGCCGCTTGTCCCGGCTCGGCTCGAGATCGCGGGGAGAATCGTCCCGGGAGCGGTAGCGACGATCTTCGTCGCCGTGCCGCTCGTCCCTCGATCCATGGTGCTTCTCTTCGCCGTGGTGGCGCCGGTGCTTGTGATCCCGGTCGCGATCACGGTCGCCGTGGTGGTGATCCTTGCTGGAATCTCGGTCCCTTTCGCGGTCGTCTCGGGATTTCCGGCTGGATCGATCCTTGTCCATGAGGTACGATTTTTCGTCGGCGGCGCTCCCTTCCCGTCCGAGGGTTTCGAGGGTCCAGAAGAAAATGCAGCAAAGCCCTCAACCTATAAGTAGGGAGGGGATGAGAGGAGGTGAGCCCTTGGAATGGCTAGGTTCCTGTGGATCTTTTTTTCGTATTTAATAAATTAAATTATCAAAGTATAAATGTATATCAATATATGGTTCACAAAGGGAAACATAGTCCAAATACCTGAAGTTGGCGTTTTTGTTCCGCCGACTTTAACATTCTGACGACTTCTCCAATAAATAAAGCATACAATTACCCGTCACTCCCTCACTTTCTTTTTTTTTTTCTTTTTTTTTTTTTAACATTTATGTATCTTTAATTTATATAAATATTTTTTCAATATATATATATATATATCCTCATAAAATATTATTTTTACATATATATACCCATATCATCTAACGTCGTTAAAAATTAATAATTTAAAAGTAAAATAATTAAAATATTCTTATGAATAGGCATGCAAAAAAAAAATTATAAAAATATATATATAAATAATAATTTATAAGGATATTTACGTAAATTTTAATATTTGGAATAGTGTACATACAAAAAAATTCAAATTAGAATTTTTTGTATATAATACACTTTTCTTGGTTTGTTATTTTTTTTTATTTAATAAAAAAGTTAACATATATAACTAAAATAACAAATATACTTAATTTATTAACTTATGTAGATAAAATAATCTTTTTATTAAATAATAGATCAAAATTATTTTATTTAAAAAACAGATACCTTGTAACCATCTACATTTTTTTTAATATATAATAATATATTTTTGAGAAAAATATCTAAATTCGATATTAGATGGATAGTTTGTACATTTACACAGAATGAATATAATTGTAGATTTGGACATTACATAACAATGAGAATTTATAATTTTATTATATTTTATTTTAAAAATTTTCATCAAAAATATCTTTATCAAATATATAAAATATATCATGTTGTTATAAGATGGACATAATTATCTCATTTTGATTAAAAATAAAATAAAATATAATAATCTAATATATAAAATATTATATGATATCATTATCAAGTTATTATATTATATAATATATTATTACATTGTAGAATAAGAGGATCCGATATCCATTTAGATGAAATAGATAAAAATTAAATTAAAATTATATATATATATATTAATATTTAAATTTATATGAATATTTTAATAAAATTATTATTTATATATATATCTTTATAAATTTTCTTTTTACACAACTACCTATGAAAATATTTTAGTTATTTAAATTTTAAAACATCAGTCTTTTTAACGGCGTTAGATGATATAGATATATATGTAAAATATATATATATATATATATATATATATATATATATATATATATATATATATATATGAGTATTTTATAAAATATATATATATATATATTAATTTTAAAAAAATATTTATATAAATTTAAATATTTAAAAAAAATTAAGAGGCTTTATGATTTGGCTGTAGCGACATATACGCTCTTCTTCAACGATAACATATTTTACTAAAAAAATTTTATTAAAAGTAGTTATTTTTTGTTCTCGCACGTATGACCCGAGTCCTCACTACATTACATCTCACATGCAAGTTGTATGTTTTTAAAAAAAAAAAAATAGTCAAGCTATAGAATGCCTACCATTTATTTATATTTTTATTTGAAAAAAATAACAAAGGATTCCCTCAATAAATAGGTTACATTACTTAGAGATCTACCATCCATGATTTGCATCATTGAAGAGAGCAGTATTAGCTATCAGTATCAGGACACACTTACCGATCAAGTATCCCAGCGAGTTCACCGATCGCAGTGGTGAGATTGTTAAATATTAAGATTTGACACTTCGAGATTCAGTCCACATTGAGCCCACAGCGAGGTTCGCGACGAAAAACGGAGTCAAACGAGACTAAGATCATCCGAAACGGAGCTCGGATGGAGGAGATACGAGCTTTTGAAGTCGGCACGAGAATCGAGGTGGTAGAGGACCGCCGGCGATCGGCGGCGGGCGGCAGCAGCGTGCGGGACGCGCGACCCAGGCCTGCGCGGGACGCGCGACCCAGGCCCGCGGCCCAGGCGGGTGCGCGGCCCAGGCGTGCGCAGGCCCGCGCGCAGGCGCGGTCTGCTGGCCCTTTGCCTCGGTCCACCGTGGACCGGGTGGTCCACGGTGGGGCCTGTGGACCGCGTGGGCGTTTCCTATGCATTTCTCGCGGTCCACGATACTATTTCGTGGACCGGAGCGCGATCCGACGGCATGGGTGGCTCCCGATCTTGATCCGACGGTCTGGGACGTGATTTGGGTTGATTAAGGAGTCCTAATCATGATCTAAGTCTTGATTAAGGTCTATAAAAAGCCCTGATCGTGAAACAGAGAGAAGGGGGTTCGGGTTTCTCACCGTACAGAGCTGTACGAACCCGATTGAAGAGAGAGAGGCGGACGTGCTGAGAGAGGAGCAGGAGGCTCCTGGACAGCGGTCGCCAGACACTTCAGGGGTTCAGGAGGGTCTTCAAGAGAAAGAGAGCTTTTGTGAGGGGAACTTCAGGTGAGAGAGAATTAGGTGTACAAAGGTTGAGGGTGAGGTCTCCTCTTGTAAAATTTTTTTTTCATAGTGAAGTTTGCATGCCCCGTGGAGGCGAGCCCTTTTGTGGCTGATCCACGTATTTTGATTGTTTTCTTTTTGTTTTGTTTCTTCTTTCTTTCTGCTGCATCGCGTGGTACTGAAAGGATCTTGGAAGGTGGTGTCCTGGCCAGACATCCACCCAACAAGTGGTATCAGAGCAAGATGGTATAAGGACGCAGATTGCAGCAGTGGTAAGCAAGACTGAAGATGGAGAAAATAGGAACAATCAAGATGGAGATCAACAAGTTCGATGATAAGAGCAATTTCTCCTTGTGGCAGGCAAGGGTGAAGGACGTGCTCATCCAACAGGGGTTGATCGATGCTCTCTTGTGCGATGAGAAGCCGACCACCATGGAGGTGCTGGATTGGAAACGGCTACAGATGCAGGCAGTGAGTACCATCCGCATGTACCTGGCAGATGAGGTGGTGATCCATGTGCTGAGCGAGACTTCCCCGACGGTGCTGTGGTCGAAGCTCGAGGAGTTGTATATGGTGAAGTCTCTCACCAACACTCTTTTCCTCTGGAGACAGTTTTACCAACTGCGGATGACTGAGAGACAGAGCGTACAGGAGTATCTCAGCCACTTCCAGAAGATCCTCACCGACCTCCTCAGCGTTGGCGAGAACGTTGAGGAGAAGACCAAGGCGCTGGTTTTGCTGGCGTCGCTTCCTTCTTCGTACGAGTCCTTGGTGACTGCTCTTCTAGTGGGGAAGAGCACTATCAAGATGGACGAGGTCACCGCGGCGATACTCCAGAACGAGGTTCTCAAGAGAGAAAACCCAGCTTCGAGCTCAAGTGGCGGTAGCTCAGCTTTGGTGGCTTCTGGAGGAGCAGGAGGTGGTAGACGGAGCGGCAGGAGATCGCAACGAAGGCGGTCTAAGTCCAGGAGGGACTTGAGCAAAACCAGATGTTACCGGTGTGAGGAGTTGGGGCATCTAGCCAGAGATTGCTCTCAACTGAAAAATCGGACGGTGGCTGCTGTAGCGACGGCCGGCAGCGATTCAGATGGAGATGTCCTGGAGATATCTGACAAGGTATCTACTTCTTCCCAGCAGTGGATATTAGATTCTGCATGCCCCTATCATGTGTGTTGCAGAGAGGAGCAGTTTGACTCTCTGGAGAACAGTGAGGGCATTGTATATCTGCCGGATGGATCGAGCTGTGCGATCAGAGGCATTGGGACGGTCAGCTGGAGGATACATGACGGTGCAGTGAGGAGATTGGGGGAGGTCTGATACATATCCGATTTCAGACGGAATCTTATCTCACTTAGCAGACTGGATTCGAGAGGCTACAGGACGGTAGTTTGTGGAGGAATCCTGAGGGTGCTATGCGGCGATAAGATTGTACTGGAGGGGAAAAAGGGGAGCAGAGGACATTATTACCTAGCAGAGAGCTCAGTGCGAGGTGGAGCTTCGGGAGCCAGGTGGAGCCCAGAGCGAGGTGGAGCTCCATGAGGCGGATCGGGCACGAGATAGGAGACTCGGGAGGACGAGAGGCGACGTCGCAAGGTAAGATTCCTATTGCCGCAGGATGATGCCCCGAGCAGGTCTCAGGTCAGGAGGAGCACAGCATACGACGGAGATGGGATCGAGCAGCCTGGCTCGACTCCCATGTTTGCCCATCCATGATCAGCAGGTGATTGCCCCAGGGCATGGGGGTGAGGAGATCCAGAAGCTCTCGGAGTTTAAAGGAGGCCGAATATCGAATCGAGGTGGAGATTGTTAGGATTTGACACCTCGAGATTTAGCCCACATTGAGCCCACAGCGAGGTTCGCGGCGAAAAACGGAGTCCAACGAGACTAAGATCATCCGAAACGGAGCTCGGATGGAGGAGATACGAGCTTTTGAAGTCGGTACGAGAATCGAAGTGGTGGAGGACCGCCGGTGACCGGCGGCAGCGGCGCGGCCGCAGGCGGCGGCGCGCGGGACGCGTGACCCAGGCCTGCGCAGGACGCGCGACCCAGGCCCGTGGCCCAAGCGGGCGCGCGGCCCAGCCTGGCGCGCGGCCCAGGCGGGCGCGCTGCCCAGGCGTGCACAGGCCCGCGCGCATGCGCGGTCTGCTGGCCCTTTGCCTCGGTCCACCGTGGACCGGATGGTCCACGGCGGGGCCTGTGAACTGCGTGGGTATTTTTCACGCATTTCTCGAGGTCCACGGCACTATTCCGTGGACCGGAGCACGATCCGACGGCATGGGTGGCTCCCGGTCTTGATCCGACGGTCTGGGACATGATTTGGGTTAATTAAGGAGTCCTAATCATGATCTAAGTCTTGATTAAGGTCTATAAAAAGCCCTGATCGTGAAACAAAGAGAAGGGGGTTCGGGTTTCTCGCCGTACAGAGCCGTACGAACCCGATTGAAGAGAGAGAGGCGGACGTGCTGAGAGAGAAGAAGCAGGAGGCTCCTGGACAGCAGTCGCCAGGCATTTCAGGGGTTCAGGAGGGTCTTCAAGAGAAAGAGAGCTTTTGTGAGGGAAACTTCAGGTGAGAGAGAATTGGGTGTACAAGAGTTGAGGGTGAGGTCTCCTCTTGTAAAATTTTTTTTTCATAGTGAAGTTTGCATGTCCCGTGGAGGCGAACCCTTTTGTGGCTGATCCACGTATTTTGATTGTTTTCTTTTTATTTTGTTTCTTCTTTCTTTCTGTTGCATCGCGTGGTACTGAAAGGATCTTGAGAGGTGGTGTCCTGATCAGACATCCACCCAATATTAAATAAATTTGCTATCATGCTCCAGTGACAATCCTTCGTCAGACTGAAACCACTAACTAAATTAAAAAATAATTTATAGACTTTTTCCAAAATAATGTACAGAAATACCAAGCCGGCTCATGCGGTGTTTTGGCAACCTTCACATGGCAGTCTACATCCCTTTCAGTAAATACATTGAGGGAGCATTTGGTGGCATATAATTTTAATAAAATTATATATAATTTTATAATAAATAATTAGATTATATTATTTATTTTATTACTTTCATAAGTAACACTGTATTACATATAATATAGTATTATTTTAAAAAAAAATAATTTGATTATCTAGAAGAAGATGACTATGTAATTACATATAATTTTACAATCCTGCGATCTTGCAATAAGATAACTTTATGACCAAAATATTTCTATCAAAATAAATCAATATAAATTATGAATAATCTTAATTGGTGAAAATAGAAAAAAAATATAATAGGTGATGTCACAAAAAATGGTTGGTCTCAAAATTAAGTTTTTCCTCTAAAAAATAGATAATAATCAATAAGAAAGGATGGAAAAAAATTAGCTTATATTTCACATAATCTAAATTATATACCAAACACTGTAATATAGGATTTCTTATAATTTTACAACAACGTTGCTACACATACCAAATACTGTAATATAAGATTTTCTATAATTTTATCAGATAATCATATTCTTTCTGCAATCACATTATCATAGCAACATTACATATGTAATGCACCAAACGCCATCTGAATGTATTAGAATGCAACCCATGTAAAATATGTAGTGGATATTTGGTTAGAGAAAATTAGGATCTAGAATCAAAATGACAATGAGTGATTCCTATTTTAACTATTTGGTTGGAAAAAATTTCATTTCTATTCCAATTTTGAAGCAGAATAGAAATAGACCAATCTATCTATAACTCAATCTCTATTTTTTTTTAAAAACTTAAAATTTTATTTCAATTATAATTTTGATCGTGAATCAAATATTTTAGAGCATTTGATCCGATTCTAATTTTACTCCATTTCGATTCACATTGCAAACTAAACATCTCCGTAAAAGAAAGCGTTGATAAATATGGTCAAAGCGTTTGCCTCAAGTGGGCTGAAGATATAATTAAACATGGAAGGTTTACAATACTTGATTCCTGAATTCGCAGCTAAGCAAAGTACATTGTGATTGAACTTTGCCTGCTATGGAGATACAGTACAAGAAATAGTGAGAGATGCAGATTCCATTCCTGTACCCTCGCTACCTCCAAGAAAGAAAGCAAGCATCAATAGGATCAAAGCTGCCAACGGAGTGGGTCCTCGTCATGAATAAATCACATGACTGACACGTGTAAAGAAAAATCAATAAGAAAGAATCAACGGTTAAACCCTGTACGGGTAGATCATCGGATCTGGCAGGATTGACGCAAGAAAGGAAAGAGAGAGAGTTTGCAAGAAAAAAAAGAGAACATGAGAATAAGAGGGCTAAATTTGCCGTAACATTCTATTGTTAAATTATAATTTTTTATTTATAAAAAATTAAAATTTAATCATATAATATCATAAAAAAAAAATTTCATCGTTTAAAAATTTTATAAATTTTTAATGATAAAAATATTTTTTTTATAATTTTTTTAAAAAAATTATGATATTTTATACGTAAAAAATTATAATTTAACAAAAAGATGTCATAATACGATCACAGGATGCTATAATTTTTTCAGAACAGAAAGGATATTTTCATCATTTAAAATTTCAAATAAAAAAATAAAACGACAGATATTAACTATGCATTCGAAAATGATTGCTATATATCTCAATCAATCAGATGGAATAGTATAATTTTTCTATGCCGAATGCGATATACAAAAAATTTCTCATAGAAACAACCTGAGGTATTGTTGCAAAACAGACCCTTGGCCTTAAGTGGGCTTCAGCAATGGGCGAACTAAACTGCTGTCCATTTTGGCCATGAGACATTAAGTTGCTTACTTAATATGAACGAGACCAGCGATCTCGTATCAGTTTTAACTTTAAATTGAGAAACAACTTATGAAGCGCTGGACCATCAACTGAAGCTCTCACTCCAGCCAAGGGATAGGGGTTGTACTTTTTGCATAAAAAAAATGATTCACCTTCCTTTCCACGAATCCACCGTTGGATCATGCAATGCAACGGCCGCTTTGAGAGGCATATGGATAAATAGAGTTCAGAATACTTGCGCAATCTAATGATTGTCATCGCAAAAGAAGATCACCCATTCTTTCACATGAAAGATACACCTGAAACCTTCTTCAAATACCCAAAAAAATAACCTACAAATGAATGCAAAGATACTAAGTAGGTGCTTATTTTCAAACATGCATGCCATAAGCCACAGAATTTGCCACACAATATGAATTGGATCAACAGTCTCAAAGCGGTTTGACTACAAACTGAGAATTAACTCCAAAAGCCCTGAGCTATATAATGGAAGCTATGACTTTTGCAATACTGGAATTCTACAAGTACTTACCCAGAAAAGAAGAAGAAGAAGAAGAAGAAGAAGAATTTCATCAATTTAATATCGGACACCCACTGAGATTCTGAGCTTCAAGGTTACTTATGGCTTAAGGTCAGTTCCATAAACATTAGGTTCTCACAGTTCTGAAAGATGGGAAAAAAATACAAAAGGTGCAGATAATGCCCGTCATGCAACAATCAGTACAGAAAAGACAGGTGACACAATGTACATAAAACATGCAGCGATATCTGCATGCTGTCACACGAGGTGCTGCACTTTCCTATATCGTCATTCATTTGGTCAAGCAGTTCCTACAAAAATTTAACCGCGAAAAGCCCAAAGTTTCTATTATTTGAATAATACATTTTTATACTTCTTACTGTTCGGCCTTAAGGTCTTCCTCCATCTCTTGCCTCAGACCTGCCGGTATACCCTCCGTCACTCTGAACATGGTTATCGAGAAAAGAAGATCAGCTGCAATTCTTATCACATCCTGAGTTTTGAAAACATAACAACAATTTATACTCACATATCAGCAGTGGTTACAACTGAGTCATGATTGTTTGATGTAGGAACAAGTGCTTTGTTGTCACTCCCGAATTCTGAATCCATGGCTTCACCCTGTAGTAAAAAAGGAAACAAACAGCAGCACACTTAGACATCTATGTTAAGCATCTTATTGTTTTTGTCGTAGTTGTCCAAGGAAAACCATACATGTTCATTTGGATTGGCAGGGCTCTGAATACTCATTTTCACCTTAGCAGGGCTCCTCAAAGTACCCTGAGGATTACAAAATCAAGCATTACTTGACATATAACCGATTGAGCTTACTTCATAAAATCCAGTGATGATTTGTTTAGCAGCATCAACAATTTGACAACAGAATATCAAGCCATAAAGCTGTGCTGAAGTGCAATTTTAATTAGGTGACATCATAAATGCAAGCATATATACATGCTCGTGCAGATAACCCTCCCTGCCCCCTTCCATGGAGTGAGGTCTGACCTCACACACACAAAACTGCAAATTTTGTAGGTAATTATCTGAGCTTTGAGCTCACACACAGAATATGAATATAAAATTACATACATGTATGGATGACACATGCATCTTACCTGCACCCTACTGCAAGATATATCAGGAGACCGCCTTTGCTAACTTGTGGGTATGAGAGGACAAGAGCACTCCACCTCCGACCCACCTTTGAAATTTAGGAAAGGAGAGAACAAGATTTCTCCCCCTCAGGCGTGCATGCAGTGTGGAATTTGTGTTTTTCCCTTAATCCCATCACAATGAAATTCCATGCTCTCACCGATTGAACATTGCCTATCAAATACTCATTACATTGAATAACTCACGTGCAACAGTGCATCCAAACAACAGAATTTCTAATAATTTTTTTAAATTCTTTTATTAAATCACAGCCATCCATCAAATACTCATTCATTTAGATTCAGTGATGTGCATTGCTTTTGGCTTAGTCCCAAAATGTGTATATATGCCTCTGTACATATATGCCAATATACACACATATATATACATGCGTGCACATGGATATGCTTTTACGATCACAAATCCTACCCAATGTGTATTATATGCCTTCTGGCATATTGCGTTCTATCATCATTGTATAGGCATATCAACTGCATGCTCTCTTCTACTAAGAAGTTTCTAAAACTTAATATGACATGCAGTTTAGATTAAACATTCTTGACATCTTTATATTTTAAAAAACATTTCCTCTGAGTGCATGTACCAAAAAACTACCAGCTAACTGGGAATAGTATATTCCCAAAAATAAATAAATTATAGACCCATGGTTGCTGTCAGACAAATTTGAAAAGCACTTATCAATAAATTATGCAAAGATGATATCAGTAAAGGTAGAGAGTGATATAGACCTTGTTTGCCCACATTAGTCCACAAGCATTGCAAAGTGATCTAGGACCAGCCGGTCCACGACGCATTGCCGGTGTCATCTTTTCACTAATGCCACAATTCTGACACCTGTAGCAAGCACATAAAGGTTAGAAAAGAACTAACAGATATGGCAGATGTGGAGGAAAGGAGTGAGAGAGACGATATGTGCCAAAATGTAAGAAACTAAGTATGGCACAAGACTCACTTTGATTCTCGAGGAGGCTCATCTTGGGTTGAGTTCCGACCACGATCAACACTTGACGAAGCAGATGCCCCCTCCTGGGGATTTGCCTTCCCAGCAAATTGCCCTTTCCGACGCTGCATTCTGCCAAAGCCATTTATATGACAGGACCATGAACTTGAATTCACCATGACTAGAACAAAGATGTAAGAACTAAACAACAGAGAGGAAAGAAATTTCCAAGATGAGAAGGTCGCTCAATCATTATAAGAATTGGTCTGCATTCCATCATTCCATATATTGTGACCGAATCATTGCATTCCAATAATAATCAATCTCATTTTAGGATAAGTGAAAAGATAGAAAAGAAAATAAAGAAGTTGCTATTTAGACAGCAATTATATTTTCCATAAATTTAACATGATTGAGGATAAAGATTTCCTGAAATTCTTCAGAAGGTGAACTGTCCTTTGATTAAAATGTTTTCATCCTGGATGCAGTAAAGATTAGCATTGTGGACATTACCTTTGACACTGGTTGGCTCCTCACTGTTCCATGTAAAGTAGCAATATAGAATGATTTTGTAAATTCTCTTCTATCCATACACTTATGAAAATTAAGACAATGTATTTTGTAACAGACATGTCAAATAGAGCATATTGAGATCAAAAAATTATTTAACCTGGGTGTCCTTATTAAAATGAGACAATCACTTCCTAGAAACCTAATGTTGCAACATCACCCACTCCCACCCAAAAAAAGGAGCAAAAAATGCACATTCCAAGTTGGCATTGAAGCAGCTATATTCAAATCAAAACACAGAAAATTAAATATAACTCAATTTTTGTAACTTCTTATTTTCCATCTTTCTCCAATTTCGCTTGATCAACTTTATTTTTTGTTGGATAAAACTATGAATCAAGGGTCGCCCTGTTGATACCGAACCCCGTCTTAATACCATCCTATTACAATGTTGGTATGCGGTACGATACAAGATAGCGAGACATACCGAGTATCTGTATGGTATGAGACTATGTACCGGTTTGGTATCGGTAGGTATAGTATGGTACTATACCGATCGGTATAGCAAACTTTGCTATGAACTTACATAAATTTCAGGTTTTCAGAAATGTTATAATACCCATCATGAACATATTCTAACATGTCTGATAATTGGAAGTTGCCTCATTGTACACCTCCATACAAAAACCTAACAGCAAACTCAACTTGGTTTTTCAACTCCCTTTGGATCCACGGTCACTGAAAAATAATAAATAAACAATATCCCTTGAATTATAATATAACATTTGCCAGATTCAATAATGTTCATAAAGAATAAGGATCATCAATCTAAGATTCTTTGAAATACAAAACAAACAATCCCTATTGCTTCCACTGCTAAGGGGCAATAACCTTATCCTACATAATTGCCAGCCAAGACCCATTCAACTTCATGAACTCCTTTCCTAGATTGTGGACTGTGGTCATAGCAAGTTAGCAACAAACTCGGCATGTCTAAAAAGTCACGAACAACAACATTTCCAACCTTGCGTTATAACAAATATAAAAATGAACTGCCACCACACTAGTTGCCACCTTCATACAAACTTCGAACAACAACTTATACTGCTTAAATGTTTTTTTTACACAACCCCAGCAAAACCAGATCCACAAGCTATACACTATTGACCAAAGGCAGTGGCAGTTTCTCCTATTCAATTATCACGGCCACATAAGGTGTGTTGTATGGTGGACTTGATTCAAGATGGAAATGCTCAATCTTATGGTTATTCGATCTTAGACCCTGTAACAAGTTCTATGGTTGAAGGCCTCAAATGGTGGGTCAACATGGCCAAACATCATTAAAACTGAAAAGAGAGTGTGATGAATGCACAGGAAAAGCACGAGGGCTAGGCATGCACGCTTCACTGCGACAAGCCTCCTGGGTGGTCTCTGGACCTCTTGAAGTCTTGATGAAGGAAAGATGCAGGGTGACAATTGACTCACAAGTGTCCAAAGAGCTTAAGTTTTGGAAATGAGTTGATATTAGTTCAAGCTATAGTCTAGCACACATCAGTCCCAAAGATGGCATCACCATAGTCAGCACAAGTCGAATTTCAGCTCAAATTACTTATATGATGTCTGACATCGAGTTAGCTTTCTAACGCATCTTAGATCATCTCAATGAGAGCTTGGATGAGGAAGTTATGGTTATTTTATTGATGGCCTATCATGCTGACACGTTGCTGATGAAGCTCAACGTAATCGCAAAAAATGGGCATTTCATGGCCTTGTCGAACTAAGGATGATTTTTTCTAGATTTTGGGTCAACATTTCTTGCTTCTCTCTTCCACAAAAACTCATTAATTGATTACAGGTCCTACAAGACCTAGAAAACTATTTTTGTTATTATCTTCTTATTTTCTCAAAAAACTATAGTTACTGTATCCATATGGATGTTGTGATTTTTATGGAATCCATCCCTATAAAAATATCCCTCCTGTGTACTCAGTTTTGATCATTGAATAATTAGTAAAGCTTCGATTCTTGCAAGTTCACTCTATTATTCTCTTTCTGCATGGTGCATTCTGTGAACTTAGTGGATTCTGAGAATTGGCGAAGCAGCTAGTTGGTGGAGTCCTTAATCGTGGGTGTCTTGAAATTGTCAATTGGAGTCCTTGGCAATGATAAGGACCCCTTGGTAGCAACGGAAGAAGCTACTAATTATCCCTTCTTTTAGTTCTTTCTTAGCATCTAGATCCTCAGCCTTTAAGCTTTTAAAATTCTAGCTTTAGATTTTTTTTGATTACATAGCTTATTTTAGTCTTCTACCAGGTAACTCTGAAGTTTGCACTAGGCCCCCCAATCTGCGACGAGACCTTTTGCCCATCCAATTGATTAAGGCAACAACATTTTAAATTAGGTCCAAATTTAAGATTCTACTTGTGAGTATAAATGAGGTGCCAAGTTTAAAAAAAAAAGAAAAAAGAAAAGAAAAGAAAAACTACCAACAACCTTTCCCATGCCCACCCAACCCCCCCCCCCCCCCCCCCGGCCACTCAAACAGCCAAATCGGAATGAGGCATGCATGGCGTCAATCCAACCCAATTTCATGTGGGAGTCTATATATTGGGCAAGGACCAATCTAGTAGATGATCGGGTCAGATCGAGTTCAATCCATGGAAGATATTTTAGACTCAACTGGTCATTCAAACTGGGTCAGGGTCATGTATAACCCAGACCCAACCCAAAATATTTGAATCCAAATCAGTCTAGTTTGAGTCCGGTTCAAGTCCTGGTCTACAGTTGTTTACTAACAAGATTTCATGAAAAAAATAAATGTTCTTACTTCCGAATTAAGCTGAATTTTGACTACCACAAACTTTTTTGCTAACACAGTGAAAACTCTGTGAAGTAATGTTTATCTAGATGTTTAAAGTGGTAAATAACCTTAACAACTGGCTTTCCTTAATGTAGTGAGATTAGTTGGAGCACTTTTCTTATAACAGAGGAAAAGAATAAATGACTTAGAATACTTTTTTCGGGTCAATTCAGGTTGGGTCAGGCAAGTAATAGGAACCCCCAAGATAGACCTACATAGTGTATAGATAGAGTCCGGTTAGGTTCAGTCAAAGTTTATGAAATCCAAATCCAAATATGGAATAGGTCTAATATTTTAACCCAACCCAACCCCATGAGTCTTCAAGAATGGGTTGAATCAAGTCTAAAATGATTGGGTCGGGTCGGGTCGGGTCGGGTGGGTTTAAACAGAACCCGATCCATTTGCAGTCTTAGACACAAACGCTGAGGGGTAAGGCCTTATAGCCTTTATAGTTTAAAATGATTATGTAATATGAAACAAAAATAATGGTTTGACAGATAAAGAGATATTCAATGTAAATATAAGAAACTAGGGATTCTATATGACATTGTTCTCAAAATTATAATAACTATGCTTAGACCTTTTTAGGTTTACCTATAGGTTGAATGCAGATTTGAAGGAGCCAGAAGAAAAACTTATTTACTCCCACTCTTCCTAACAATAGGTTAAATGACCATTTTGCTGCCATTATATCAATCATTCTTGAGTTAGACATTGATGTTTGGTCAAAAATTATCCTATGTTCCACACATTCCAAGAGAGTCCAAAGTCCACTTACAGTCCTCATTATCAACCAGTCAAAAACAAATACAGTGGCATCCTTTACATACCTGAGAGCAACCTCCTTGCGGACATTATACCGGATTTTCTTATCAAAATTTCTTTCTTTGCGCTTTTCCCGGAACCTAATCAGCGAAGCAATCCTTTTTGCAGGAATATTTGTTCTTCGTAGTATATCATCATAACCCTATTGCAGAACACAATTAAAAAGAATGAACCCCCAGAAGAAAAAAAAAGCATTTTAATGATGTAAGTGAATGATGTGGGAATACCCTGTCATCCTGGTGACAGGGTAATGCCATGCCAGCTATACCAGTTGGTACTTCACACCCTCCTAACAGTAATAACACAGCTTGCACCTGCAGCACAAAAATCCCATCAAAAGAGAATTACTTCTAAATAGACCAGCAGCAAGTGTAGTTAGAGGTCCACAATGGCTTGATTGAACAAGTTTCTACACTCAAAAGGTATTTGCCATGGAAGGCACCAAGCATCTGAATGATAATAATATCTTAAAATAGTTTCATTGCATACACTAACAGAACCATGTAGTCCTTTTTCTATCAGTAACATGAAATCCTTGACCAAACCTTATCAGTAAGTGGGTACAGAATAGATTCATTCTAGCAGCTATGTAGAAACATGAATGACAAATTAAAACGAAGAAAACACCATTCAATTGATAAGAGAATCAATAGTGCCCAACAAAATGCATGCCATTTGGAAGCTTGACCAATCAATCAGTTGATTAGGATTATAATCAGACCATCTTGTCAACTGAACTGATAATAATTTTCTGGAAATAGTTCCCTAGAGTTGGAGTTCTTGATCAGTTGTCTATATGCTACAATTTTTAATGATTCTCCCAATCATGAAACTCGCCCTGAATTTTGTAGCACTCATCACAACTGGTTACTTCTTACTCCATATACCTAATTCATTCAATCATCTAGAATTCTCTTAAGCAATGCTACCTTTTTGAGCACAGGAATGGTAAAAGAGTGTATCCTCCTACAATGGCATCAGTAACAAAGTGCCATATAAATTCACTATATGCTAATCCAGGAACAACCTTCCAGAATTCTATGTTTTGATAAGAGTTTATATAAAGAGGAAGAAGGCAACATTTGGTTAAGGAAACTACAGTCATATTTACCTGTAAGTTGCATGCCAAAGAGCCAAATTGAATTATAACTCGCAAAATGTCAGATTGAACATCAGCAAAATGTCAGCCTAGTGCACCAACGTTTCCTTCCATATTATGCTTGTATACCAGAGATATGACTTTGGAAAAAATAAATAAAACATTGGATCCTTAGTATGAATTAGTGAGAAGCACAATGGAAAATAAGATAGTGACATAGCAGTAGCTCAATGTTTTTAAAAAACAAAAAAAAACAAGTGAGCTTGGAGTAGAGCAGCATAGTCAAAGGAGAAGACACATATACAACATTTATCAGTCTAAAGCACCAGAAAGAGCAACAAAATAAATGTAAAGTAGCACATAATTTTTTGAGCATTAGAGCCAACACTAGTCAAAGTTTTTAACAAGCAATTGAGAACATTCCTGAGTAATGCATGACAGGTTGAGTCATGTGAGTCATTTATTAAATCATATAATTATTCATGCTCTTATGGCTTTTATTTAAACATTGAAAATGGCCAGGCTTTCTACAAAAGGCTAAACTTGGTGAATGGTGGAAACTTAAAATCTACCATTTTCTGGTGATGCTCCTTTAGTTCCCTAAAAAGCAATGGAAGAAGAATCCATCATATTAAAGGAGATTATTCCTGAAGTTATATTAATTCTTAGGTGAACAGGTTTAAGCTGATTTTACAGGGAAAAAAACCTAGCAACTTAGAGGCTTGGCCTTTTTTATTAAATCCTGTTAATTACATTGCATATTTTTTTACTACATTCTGTTAAGTCTTGTTCTCTTGTAAAAAAAATACATTGCCAATCAAAAGTTGCAGGATTCCATGGAAAAAGAGAGTGTAGTGACTGCTCTTCAATGGTCACTGCAGCATCAGCATGCTCCTGAACTACAGTTTAAAAAAAAATCAACTGTAAATGAACAACAAAGTTGGATCAAATACAATAAATGATAGCAAAAAAACCACTCAACCAATCCTAATCAGCATGAAGAAGCTTTGATGGTTACCACTGAAGCCTAAAAATCATGAAGATCACTTATCTTCACGCTCATCAGAACTGGTGGGTTCTATTAGAAAACAACAACCACAGCCTTCTTAAGAGTTAGGAGGACAATGAAACATTTCAGAATCTCCCAGATAGCATGGAGATTAAATTCATTTTGATGTAAATTTTAGAACCTAAATTGGATTCCTCTAGGATTTTGATCATGAAATAAGGACAAGTGGTTGAACTGTGATGGTTTCCAACGGATTTGCAAATTAAAGAATATATATTTACTGTGATGACAAAACAATTTGAACTATAAGCAGTTGGCAGAGAAGAAAAATCATACAGTTAGCTGGCTTGGATAATAGTTATAAAACGCAGTGAAAAAAAATTCTTTCATTTAGCAGAACCATTATCCATCATCTACCACATATAACCAACTGCCTGAATCACTTGATTAGAGCTAGTATCACTATTTCAAACTAACATCCAATGGCTAGAAGTATATTAATCAAACAGTTTGGAATGAGCATAATAATGCTATCATCGAAAATCAATCATCCATTGGACGGTTTGGAACCAATCAAGCATACAACAATCACACAGACCACATCAGGTGTCAGAAGAAGCATGTGATTTTCCTAAACTTACATAGCATCAAAATCCATCAATTAGATCAAACAAACAGCCAAAGAACTTTAAAAAATCCAATCAAGTGATAGAACACTGTTTTATTAAGCTCGTCAATGCCAGTATCGTAATCGAGAAAAAAGATATCCCCTTTAACCAAATACGAACAGAAAAAAGCAAATCCCCCACAGAGAACGCCGGAAAAGGGACCGAAAAGGTAAAATAAATCCGAAGGAGGGAAAAGCGCACACCTTTTCGGGTGTCACGGAGTCGAAGACGTATACCTCGCCCTGGAACAAGAGCGTGAGCTGGTTAGATGTGGCGCTCATGAGCGGCATGGCAGCGTCGACGGCGTCCGCGAGATGGTCCTGATCCAGCGCTGGCGCCGCGGTGGTGGCGGCCACTTCCATCATCTCGATCCCGGACCCGCCTTCGATGCCGCCGGCGCCGGCGCTGCCGTCGCCGGACGCTCCATCGTGGCCGTACATCTGGGTATCCGGCGGGCTGGCGACCGACATCCTCGCAATCGGTGGGAGAGGGGGAAGGGGTCACGGCGGCCGGAGGGCGAGGGCGGCGGACGGCGAGGAAACCCTAATCCTAACGCCAGGCGGGGGTCCGGGAGGGCGAGCGGGGGCTGATGGCGTGATGTGGGAATCACAGCCGCTGGATTGCGGTTTGATGATGCGAAACACGGGAAGCGCGTGTGGACCGTCCGCTGCTGAACTTAACGCGGGACCCACTGACTGGGCGTTATAATGCGGTGATGAAAGCAGGGCCGTTGCATTATGGACGGCTGTGGGGACCATAGTGGACTTCATCAGCCACCGTATATCACGCATCACGTGAACGTTGTCAGCGACGCGCAGTATAAGGTACCGGCCGTTCCACGAGCAGCAGTGGAGTTGGGATGCGGATCGGCTGTCTAGTCTCGGACGGCAAACAGCCTTTCTCAACTAGTTCATGGAAAGAGCCGTCCAATGTTATTGTTTGCCGAGGAACTCTATCTCCGCCGAGTCCATTATCTAAATAATATTAAAAAAAATTTTATAAAAATAATATATATTTTAATTTATTTATTAAATTAATATAAAATTATAAAACATTAATTAAGATGATGTTTTTTTGATATAAAATATTATTTGAAATAGTGATTCTTCAGTCCACGTCATCTCTCCCCATCTCTCTGTGGACCATCCCCCATCCCACATGGCCTCCCCCATCCCTCCGTGGATCCTCTCCGAAATGGATTTCTCAATGCTCAAAAATACTATTTCAAAACACCGAATGAAATGGTATTTTTGAAAACGCCATTTCAAATGACGTTTTCAATCCTTATACTCTCAAAAAAAATAAAGTACGTCATAGAAAAAAAAAACAACACAGAAAAAAAAAATCATCCCGTCAGGACATATAGAAAAAAAATTTAAAAAATTAGAAAAAATAAAAAAAAGACAACATAGGAAAAAAAGATAGAAAATAGAAAAAAAAATCATCCCGTCAAGACACAGAAAAAAATAAAAAAAGAGAGAAGCGATATGTGAAATGGTATTTTTGAAAACGTCATTCCAAATGGCATTTTCAATCCTCTCAGAAAAAAGATAAAAAAAAAGGATAGAAAATAAAAAAAATAAAAAACCTTCCCATCGGGACACATGAAAAAAATAAAAAAAATAAAAAAAAGAGAAAAGCGCCATGTTAAATAGTATTTTTGAAAGCGTCATTCACCATGACGTTTTCAAAAACGCCATTTCAAACTCCATTTCTCTTGTATATATAAAAAAAATCATACAAAAAAAAATCATACCTCTTTCTCCTCTCCGACAGCGACTTCCCCCTCTCCGATGACTTCTCCCTCTCCGACGGTGACTGATCTCTCCTCATCCTCCTTCTCTGTGCCGGTAAACTCCTCTTCCCCTTCTTCTCTCTTCCTCCTCTTCTCTCTTTTTTCTCTCCCTCTGCCACTGCCGGCGGCAGCCACCTGGAACCCCCCCCCAGCCACCCCCACCCCCTGCCCAGGCAGCTCCAACCCCCTTTTGGCCCGGGGCGGCGGCCACACCTGTCCCCCTTGGGCCCCCGCCCCTCTTTGGCTCGACGGCAGCCCTACCCCGACGGCGACCGCCGTCCCGCCTCCCCTCACCCCCCGGTGGCAGCCCCGGCCCCTGGCAGCGATCGCCCGCTTCCCCACCCACCTCCTCTCTATCCCCGATGGCTGTCCTGTCCCTGGCGGCGGCCGCACTCCCTCCCCACCCGCCTCCCCTCACCCCCATTGGCGATAGTGGGCTGGCAATAGCCTCACCCCCTGGCGGCGGCGGCGGCCACCCCTCCCCTCCTGCCTCCCCTCACTCTCTCTGGCCGGCAGTAGCCCCACCCCCTTCCCCACCCACCTCCCTCACCCCCTGGTAGCAGCAGCGGCTATCCTTTCCCCCCCTCACCCCTTGCCCCTCTCACCCCCGCTGACGGTCCGGTCCCTCTCTGTCATGGGACCCTCCCCTCCCACCCCTCGTGCCTTCGCCCAGACTCTTCAACCAACCCCCTGTCCCACCATTACCATATTTTTTTATTTTTTTATTGATTAGTATTATTGATTAATTTAAAAATTTTAAATATTCTACGGCATCCGGCATCCATAGACCCGTCAGTTGAGCATAGACCCGTTAGTTGAGCAATGTAGAATATTCTACGGCATCCCAAAAATATGATTAAATTATAAAAATTCTTTTGATTGAGGTTAGATCGAAATTATCACATAAGTTCAAATGTACACCTATATATCTAACATTTACGAAAAATCTACATGTTATCCCCATAAGGTGGGGATTAAATTGTAGGTTTTTCATAAATATTGGGATGTAGGTGTATATTTTTTAAAATACTAGATTTAAGTATAATCTCGACCTAAACTCAAAGAAAATTTTTGTAATTTAATTATATATTTTTGTATGGATACCATAAAATATATATATTGATCAATTCATTATCTAGTTTGGACAGTTTGAGAATTGTATTTAATTATATAAGTAATTATAGTAATCGAACGATATGTAGAGGGTTCGAAAGAAATTTCGGATAGTATTTTTTTTAGTTCTCCTCACATATTTTTAGCCGTGTGGGGAGAACTAAGAAAAAATGCCGTCAAAATTTTTTTTGTCCCTATTGCATATTGTTTGATTACTGTGATTAACTTATAGAATTGATGCAATTTCTGAATGAGATAGGATCTATCTTTGCCTATTAACTGATGATAGAATGTATATTTATCATGTAAGTCATTTGAAATGATAAAATAATTATTAATATAAAATTTTTGATTTTGATATTGTCATAGATTTTTATGAAAAAATGGACACTACTCGGGTTCGTCTACTATTATATCATGATGGCATAATACAGAATGACGAAGCTGGCGTATAATACAGTCACCCTGCAAATCGAATGATTAGGATATCTTCATCATTATCACGTCAAGAATTATTGGACCATTTATACAGTAGTATTTCTGTAGACAGAAAAATATGAACTCAAATTGAAATGGAGATCTTCTAATCTGTTGAGACAGTTAGTGCAGAGCAAGTATATCCTAGTACCAATTGATGACGATGAAGATGTCCAAAAAATACTGACATTTTTTTTAAAATATTCAGAATGTTGATTTTTGAAATTATATATTGAAAAGAAAGATGTACCGAGTTTTGGGTACTATAGTCGACTTTTAACCCAAGACGGCAATATTCCTGGGCCTTCCTCTCCTTTAGTGACTTCGATGGTGCAAACGGATAGTGTTGAAATCATGTTTGCAGAACAACATTCTACTACTGCTGGTCCTAGTTATCCAATTATTCAGTCCAATGGTGATTTCTCCTGTGATATCTTCTGCTATAGTGACTTCTCATATGGTAGAAGTAGTAGTAAGTGCAAGATACGAGACTCATATAGGGGATGATGATTGGGTAGGCAGTGGAATAAATTTTGATAATCTAGATTTTGAGTCAGATGAAAGTGAGGATGAAGACTATTGGATGGATGAGGATAGTAGCGATGATGATGATGAAATGAAAATGGTGATGAAGATGATATCAATATGGGAGAACCTTAATCTCATTTGCACGAACCTTCATAATTTTTTAACAATATAAATTTAGATGATGGTGGTTGTGTTAGTGCTGGTCGAAGATTGAATTCTGACTATTAATTTTGAGACTCCTCGATGACTGAATTTTCGAAAGGTCTAATGTTTGAGAGTAAAGATTATCTAAAGAGAGCCGTTGATCTTTATCACATTATGAAGCATCAGACATACAATATGGTGTAGTCACATTCAAAGTTGTGATCCGTACGATGTACATCATCAGGTAACGTACAAAATTGTAAATGGAGGCTTCGTGTTGCATTGTTGAAAAAGTATGGATATTTTCAAATTACAAAATATGAGGATCCTCATACTTGTTTGTTTACGAGGTTGAGTCGAGACCACAAACATATCAGTAGAAGGATGATTGGCACACTAGTCTGACATATTATTGAGAAGCATCTCAGTGTTAGAGTTGAAGCTATTGTGGTAACCGTTAGTGATCAATTTCAGTACACAGTATCTTACAGGAAAGCATGGTGTGGAAAGCAAAAGGTATTGATTGATATTTATGAAGAATGAGAGCCGTCTTATGCAAAATTATCTTATTATATGACTGCACTCCAATATGCAAACTCCGATACTGTTGTTTCATAGGATTTTTTTTTAACTGCAAATTTCGATGTTCGAATTTTAAATTATATTTTTTGGGCTTTCAAACCATCCATCCAGAATTTTAGGCACTGCTGTTTTGTAATCAGCATTGATGGCACGCACTTGTATGGAAAGTTTAAAGGTAAGATGTTAATTATAACAGGAATTGATGCAGAGAATAAGATTTTTTCCTTAGCATATGCAATTGTAGATGAAGAGATGACTGCCAAATGGAGTTGGTTTCTTTTCCAGCTCAGAACATATATTGTCAAAGACAAAAATAGAATATGATTAATTTTTGACAGGCATCCAGATATATTAAATGTCATTGCAGATGAATCTATTGGATGGAGTTCACCACGTGCCTATCACCGATACTGCTTACGACATATCTGTAGTAATTTCAATACTCATTTTAAAAATATACAGCTTAAAAGAGCAGTATGGCAAGCAGGAAGCACTCATCAAGTTCACAAGTTCAATTTTATTATGAGTAGGATCAGAACAGTGAATGAAGAGGCTTAGAGTTGGTTGTCTGAGTTAGAAAAAGAGAAATGGACATTGGCATATGATGATGGTTTGTGCTATGATGTGTTAACTATAAATTTGTCGGAGATTTTTAACAGTATTTTACAAGGAGCTAGGAATATATCAATTACAACTTGTGTTCAAATAATATTTTATCATCTTGTGAAATACTTTAATATAAAACATGCCCAAGCCTTAAGATATGTACAGAAAAATCCAAATAATCTTTTTACTCATCATATTGCTATTAAGATTGCTAAAAATCAAGTTAAAGCTAATCAGTATCAAGTAACGGTATTCAACCTTCAAAGAGGCATATATAAAGTGCTGACGAGGAGAGCAAGTGTAGGGTTACGAGGTGGAAAAAATTCACATACTGTTATTTTAAGTGAAAAAAATATTCTTATGGAAAGCGGAGCATGTACAAATATCCATATTCACATATTTTAGCTGTATGTCAAGAAATTACCGTAAATTTTAGTGGATTTGTGGATGATGCATATACAATTACAGCATATATGAATATTTGGAGTGGCGAGTTTAATTCATTACCATATAAAGATTATTGGATGCATACAGGTATGTTCAAATATATTCCTGATCATCATCGTTTGAGACCCAAACAGAAAGGCAGATCAAAGTCAACAAGATTGTGAAATGAAATGGATGATAGGCAAATAAAAAGCAAGAATCATTGTGGTATTTATAAGGAAAAGGTCACAATCATCGCCGCTGTCCTAGGATACTTCAACACACTTTAACTTCAAGCAATGAAAGAAATTAAAAGCTACGGAGATATATTTTTAATATTATTTTATGTCTTTTTGTGGGATTGTATTTTAAATATTATTTTATATCCAAAAATATATTATGTGATAATGTTATGCTATCAGACATTTACTAGTAATGAAATAGTCACATCATCATTTTCATATATTGAAAATTATATTTCTTATGCTCTAATACACTTGGGATATATATCATTATTTTAAATATATTAGCATGTTATGGCATACAATCCACGACATCCAAGCCCTCGAGATAGGAGTATTCTTATATTGCAAGAGCACCATCGATCACAGACTATTTTAGATGGCGGTGTAAACATTCCATACCTACTCTTACATATTTATATTTTTTATAAAAAAATATTATTAAAGTCTTATACATTATCTAATTATTGTTTCTTATTTCAGGAGTCCAGACATCTTCGACTACGATAACCTGATGCTGACTTCTGGAGGACAGAGTACATTCCAGCTAGAGTACTAGATTATTTATGATATCTAGGATTCTATGGAGTGTATCGGATTGGTTGCATACAGATGGATGTTGGTCTTATTACTGCCTTACTTGAGAGATGGCATCTAGAGACATATACATTTCATCTTCAATTCGATGAGACGACCATTATATTACAGGATGTCAGCATCCTTCCTAGACTACCAGTTGATGGTGATCCAGTTACCGGAGTTGATTCCACGCTTACCATTTCGGAGTGGTAGGTTTTGTGCTTACGATTGCTAGGGTTTGAGCCTAACGCCCAATTTTTTGATCATTCACGACTCAGGATAGAATGTTTGGATGATCATTATCGATATTTTTATATTAGAGATGATGCATCAGATGAGATGGTACAGTAATATGTCAGAGATCAGGTGCTCCGGTTATTAGGTGGTGTTCTATTACCTGATACTTCATCGAACAAGATGAAGTTGATATTTTTGCCATTATTAGAGGATTTAGAGTTTGCTCATAGGCTCAGTTGGAGCAGTGCAGTACTAGCTTGCCTGTACAGGACTATGTGTCGGGGTTCTTATGCTGACCAGAGCAAGATAGGTAGTTATCTCATATTATTACAGGTATGTAAATTAAAAATTTATATTTTTAATATTTTATTATAGCTTTGATTGGATATATTTTTTATATTTTTTTAGAAATTTACAGATTTGGGTATGGAAGAGGATACCAACTATCAGTCTATTACGACGACAGTTGCTCGAGATGCCACCAGAGCAGCATGATCTTGATATCCCATTCAGACTAGATGGATCGTTGGGATATAGGTATCAAAATATTGCTTTCTTTACTTGATATTTAGTATTATTTTAAATTTGATAAAATTTATTTAATATAAATTCACTGTCACGCAGATGGAACATTGCATTCAACATTCACCACATATCGACGAGAGTGGCATGGGTTTATAGGTGTCAACTGGATACATTAGTTGATATACATAGACGGATAAATTTAATTTATTTATAAATATCATTTTACAATAGATGGAGGAGGTTGAGAGGAGAAAGAGAATGAGAAGGAGAAGGAGAGGAGATGGTTGTGAAGATGACAGATAGGGATTCTGATTGAAAAGGAGATGGAGAAGGAGAGGAGATGGTTAGGGATTCTGGTCGAGAAAAGGAGATGGAGAAGGAGAAGAGATGGTTGTGAAGATGAGCTAGAAATTTTGAAGGAGATGGAGAGAAGAAGATGGAAGGAGGTTGATGAAAGGAGGTTTTGTAGCAGAGCTAAGGATGGAAGGAAAGTAGATGAAGATGAAGATGGAGTATTCCATTTTGAAATATATAAAGGCCGAAGATCGGAGCAACCCAATGTAGGTGCCTATATTTGAATTGTAAGCACCTACAATCTAATTATCCATATTTAATTAAAAAAATCAAAAAAAAATTAGGCGCCTGGATTGTAGGCACCTCAATCCAGATGTAGGCGCCTACATCTGGATTGTAGGCCCTACAATCTAGAAACACCTATTTTTTATTTTTTTAAATAAAATATTATTTTTTATATTTAATTAAAAAAATTAAAAAAATTAGGTGCCTGGATTGTAGGCACCTACAATCCAGATGTAGGTGATGTAAGCACCTACATCTGGATTGTAGGCGCCTACAATCCAGAAACACTTAATTTTTTTATTTTTCTTTAAATAAAATATTATTATTTCATATTTAATTAAAAAATTTTAAAAAAATTAGGTACCTAACCTGTATTGTAGGTGCCTACAATCCAGATGTAGGCGCCTACATCTGGATTGTAGACGCCTATAATCTGAAATACTTAAATTTTTTTATTTTTTAAAATAAAATATTATTATTCATATTTAATTAAAAAATTAAAAAAAATTAGATGCCTAACCTGGATTGTAGGCACCTACAATCCAGAAACACCTATTTTTTTATTTTTTAAATAAAATATTATTTTTTATATTTAATTAAAAAATTAAAAAAAATTAGGCGCTTGGATTGTAGGCACCTATAATCCAGATGTAGGTGCCTACAATCTGGATTGTAGGTGCCTACATCTGGATTGTAGGAGCCTACAATCCAGAAATAATTAATTTTTTTTATTTTTTTAAATAAAATATCATTATTTTATATTTAATTAAAAAAATAAAAAAAATTAGATGCCTACATCTGGATTGTAGGTGCCTACAATCCAAAAATACATAATTTTTTTATTTTTTTAAATAAAATATTATTATTCATATCTAATTCAAAAATTAAAAAAAATTAAGCACCTAACCTTGATTGTAGGTACCTACAATCCAGATGTAGGCACCTACATCTGGATTGTAGGTGCCAACAATCCAAAAACACCTATTTTTTATTTTTTAAATAAAATATTATTTTTTATATTTAACTAAAAAAATTTTTAAAAAAATTAGGCACTTGGATTGTAGGCACCTACAATCCAGATGTAGGCACCTACATCTGGATTGTAGGTGCCTACAATCCAGAAATAATTATTTTTTTATTTTTTTCAAATAAAATATTATTATTTCATATTTAATTAAAAAAAATTTTAAAAAATTAGGTGCCTAACCTGAATTTTAGGCGCCTACAATTCAGATGTAGGCGCCTACATCTGGATTGTAGGCCAGAAACACCAAATTTTTTTTATTTTTTTAAAATAAAATATCATTATTCATATTTAATTAAAAAATTTTAAAAAAAGTGCCTAATCTGGATTGTAGGCACCTACAATCCCGATGTAGGCGCTTACATCTGGATTGTAGGCGCCTACAATCCAAAAATATCTATTTTTTTAAATAAAATATTATTTTTCATATTTAATTAAAAAAATTAGGCACCTGAATTGTAGGCGCCTACAATCCAGATGTAGGCGCCTACATCTGATTGTAGGTGCCTACAATCCAATAACATCTATTTTTTTATTTTTTAAATAAAATTTTATTTTTCATATTTAATTAAAAAAATTTAGACGCCTAACCTGGATTAGGCGCCTACAATCTGGATGTAGGTGCCTACATTTGAATTGTAGGCGCAAACATCTATTTTTTTAATAAAATATTATTATTCATATTTAATTAAAAAAATTAAAAAAAATTAGGCGCCTGGATTGTAGCCGCCTACATCTGCTAAGCCGCATATTTTTTTTAGGCGCCTACAATCCAAATGTAGGCATGATGCTTAATTTTTTTTTTATTTTTGTCAAAATTGGATTGTAGGCGCCTACAATCTAACCATGTAGGCACCTCCATCTGGTTAGTCCTGTTGGGTTACGGGTGGCTCAGGGTCATGGGTCGGTCGGTCAGGTCATACGGTGCTTTAGGTCAGGTCAGGTCAGATCATACTGAACTTCAGGTCAGATTAGATTACAGTGTTCTGTCCACATCACTGCACATCGTTGGACGGTAGCTACCTTCGATTTAGGGTTTAAGGTTTAAGATTTAGGGTTTGGGTTTAGGGTTTAGGGTTTGGGTTTAAGGTTTAGGGTTTAGAGTTTAGACTGGTCAGCATCCATACACATCCATGATGATGATGATGGCTTGGAGATCATCTTCTGATTGATCATCGAGCCACGAACTCTGATGAGAGCTGGGAGGATCCTATCGGCTCGGATCAGAGGATGAGAGTTGGGAAGATCTGGATCCTACTGGAGGATGATCGGATCCGATGAGAGCTGGGAGGATCGGATCCAACCAGAGGATAAGAACTGGGAGGATCCGAAGATGACCAGATCGACTGGAGGATGAGAGCTAGGAGGATCGATCAATCGGATTTGATCGGAGGATGAGAGTTGGGAGGATCCAGATCCATCGGATAAGAGTCGGTAGGATCCGACTGGAGCATGATTGGATCCGATCGGAGGATAAGAGCTGAGAGGATTCGACCGTTCCGAGCGGAGGATAAGAGCTGGAGGATCTAATCAAAGGACGATCGAGGATGATGAGAGTTGGGAGGATCCAGAATCGAGAAGATGAGAGCTAGCAGAATCAGATTGGAGGACGATCAGTTTCGATCGGAGGTGGATTATTTTTGTAATTTATTTTTAAATTATTTTCATAAATTATTTTAAAATTAATAATAAATCAGTAAAAAATTAAATTTAACAGGATGGTAGTGGATTATTTTTTTTAAAATTAATTTGTGCTGCCCAGCTATGCAACCCAAGAGGGGGGGTGAATTGGATTTTTAAAAATTTAAAATTAACTTACAACTATGAGGATTATTTAACAATGAGCAGGATAAATGTGGAGAGTAAATTTATGCAAGGTGTAGAAGTTGGATGCAAGAATGCAAGAAGATAAAAAAATTTAAAAGGAGAGAAGTAAGCACAATACAAACAAAAAGATTTATAGTGGTTCGGTGCCAACCTTGCACCTACATCACTCCCAAGCTCCTACTTAGAATTCAAATTCACTAAACCGTATTCAATCGAATACAACGTCGAACCTCCGACTCTAGCTATTCCAAGCTAGAACACTTATTTTTTGAGTACAAGCCAACCCAATACAATCCGATTCAAGGTTCGGATCAACCTTTCCATATTTTGGAACCCTTCCAAAATAAAAATCAACTCAAAAATAGAGTATAACAGTTAATCACATGAAATACAGATTAGCTCCTTTAATGAGCAAATAAAGCTTTAAATACACTTTACACAAAAGAACAAGCTTTCTGATTTTCTCAAGGTGGTTGAAGACTTGAATGAGCTCTTGAGGGGTTGGTGAACTTGAAATAAAAGCTTCTTTAACTTCAAGAGGGCTCTTGCTTGGGTTGAAATGAATGCTTGAAGAACCTTTTCAAAAACCTTGTGATTCCCTCTTAAATACTTTTATAACTTCAAATGATGTGGAGAGTAATATGGACTGAAATAGAGCCGTTAGAGCACATTAAATGGGCATTAAATACAGCCAAAATAAGCTGAAAACTAGCCGTTGTAAAATTTTTTCATCACAGGGGTCGACTCATAGGGTCGACTCATGCTCATGAGTCGACTCATGGGGTCGACTTCTGTGGCACAGAACAGAAAATGACTGTTCTGTAATTTTATCCTACACAGCAGCAGAGGTCGACTCATAGGGTCGACTCATGCTCAGGGGTCGACTCATGGGGTCGACTCACAGAGTGTGCCAGCCAAAGAATTCAGCGTGCCGTTCAGCCCTTTTGCCATGAGTCGACTCATGAGGTCGACTCAAATATATAAACATGATTTTCTTTCAAAATATCATATTCAAAAATATTAAAATTGTTCCAATAGATTACAAATCTTGTGTTCTTGCTCTTGAGACTTCTGAATCAGAACTTGATAAAATTATGATTTTGCTCCTGAAATATAATAAATCTTTTTTCAAGACAAAATCATTAGTAACCCCCTCAATGCTTTGTAATCATCAAAATCAATTTAAGGAGCAACAATCTTCCTTTTTGATGATGACAAAATACTTGAGCAAAACATATATAAAGCATTGAACATGAATTTCAAATTTATGAAGATGCATCACTTCAATATCATAGCCAAGTATTTGAACGAAATGCATCATAAGCAGTTTGAAGATCAATTTGTAATTTACTTATAAGTTCATTTGCTTTGAAAATTAGATAAAAAAGGAGCTGACAATTTTGGTTCTTTGACATATTTGCTTAACAATTTTGCTTATTACTAATTTCTTTATTGCTTATTGCTCATTTCTTTATTACTTATT